>NW_026883909.1:0-52979 GCF_032173495.1 Musca vetustissima
ACGAAGAGCTGAAGCGAGTCTCTATAGACGAGGAGCTGAAGGGCGAGACTCTATAGACGACGAGTTGAAGGGCGAGTCTCTATAGACGACGAGCTGAAGGGCGTAGACGAGCTGAAGGGAGTCTATATACGGCTAGCTGAAGGGAGTCTATATAGACGAGCTGAAGGGAGTCTATATAGACGAGCTGAGGGAGTCTCTAGACGAGCTGAAGGGAGTCTCTATATACGAGCTGAAGGGAGTCTCTAAGAGCTGAAGGAGTGAGAGCTGAATATCTACGAAGAGCTGAAGGGAGTCTCTATAAGACGAGCTGAAGGGAGTCTCTATAGACGAAGAGCTGAAGGGAGTCTCTATAGACGAGGAGCTGAAGGGAGTCTCTATAGACGAGGAGCTGAAGGGAGTCTCTATAGACGAGGAGCTGAAGGGAGTCTCTATAGACAAGGAGCTGAAGGGAGTCTCTATAGACAAGGAGCTGAAGGGAGTCTCTATAGACCAAGGAGCTGAAGGGAGTCTCTATAGACGAGCTGATGGGAGTCTCTATAGACGAGCTGAAGGGAGTCTCTATAGACGAGCTGAAGGGAGTCTCTATAGACGAGCTGAAGGGAGTCTCTATAGACGAGCTGAAGGGTGTCTCTATAGACGCAGCTGATGGGAGTCTCTATAGACGAGCTGAAGGGAGTCTCTATAGACGAGATGAAGGGTGTCTCTATAGACGAGCTAAGACGAGCTGAAGGGAGTCTCTATAGACGAGCTGAAGGGTGTCTTTATAGACGAGCTGAAGGGAGTCTCTATAGACGAGCTGAATGGGAGTCTCTATAGACGAGCTGAAGGGAGCTGATGGGAGCTGAAGGTAGTCTCTATAGACGTGCTGTTGGGAGTCTCTATAGACGAGCTGAGGGAGTCTATATAGACGAGCTGAAGGGAGTCTCTATAGACAAGCTGAAGGGAGTCTCTATAGAGGAGCTGAAGGGAGTCTCTATAGACGAGCTGAAGGGAGTCTCTATAGACGAGTTGAGGGAGTATCTATATAGGCGAGCTGAAGGGAGTCTCTATAAACGAGCTATATAAGGGAGTCTCTATATACGAGGAACTGAAGGAATTTCTGAACACGAGGAGAAAATATATATCTCTATATATAAGCTGACCCGATTTTTGGATAATTTGCACACATTCTCAATTGAGTACACCGTGCTAAACCGTGCAAATGAGAAACTATATAGGGACTTTGGTGCCCAAAAACCAGTAAGGAAAGTATATATAAGCTATATCTAAATCTGAACGACTATACTTGACACACACACCACTTATAGACACAATTCCGAAGTAACATTGACATATGACCGTGCAAACCAAACTTTGGGTCTTTAGTGTACAATTTACATTAAATCGGACGAAAATATATATGGGAGGTAACTCTAAATCTGAACCGATTTTCACGAAACTTAACACACATCATTCTAGACCTAATTCAGTACCCTATGCCAAATTTCGTGCAAATCGAAAGATATATATGGACTTTGGAGCCCCAATTACCTGAAATGGGACGAAAATATATATGGGTGCTATATATAATTCTAACCCGATTGTCTCGAAATTTGGCACACGCAATTCCAGACTCAATTGAGTACACCGTGCTGAACTTCGTGCAAATCGAAAGATATATAGGGATACGGCTATATGGAAATCTGAATCGATTTTCTCAAAACTTGACACACATCATTCTAGACACAATTCAGTACACTATACCAAAATTTGTGCAAATCGAAAGATATATAGCAACTTTGAGCCCCATTTACCTTAAATCGGACGAAACTATATACGGGAGCTATATCTTAATCTGAAACGATTTTCTCAAAACTTGACACACATCATTCTAGACACAATTCATTACACAGTTCCAAATTTCATCCAATTCGAATCATAAATGCGACCTGTACTTTGTTTACAATTTAACATGGACAGACGGACATGCATAAATCGACTCAAAAGGTGATTCTATGGATATTCTCAAAAGGAACCATGTGCCTATCTCGTTTCCTTTTGCCTGTTACAAACATATGCACAAAGACATAATGCCCTGTACCAAAGTGTGGTGAAGGGTATAAAATACCGCCAATTTGTTTGAAAAATGTACCCAAACTCTTCAGAATACGGAAATGTGGGAGTGTATCTTTATAGGGGGCTAACATAAAAAGTGAAATAATTGTGATTATTTTTGGTAGGAAGTTTTGCTGCCCAATGAGAACAAAAAATACTAAATTACAGCTAACTTAGTTAAAATCGAGGGGGTATTGTTATATGGCAATACTAAAACGCAGACTAATAGATCCTATTTTCTCTACCAAACATCGTAGGAGTAGTAACAATGTATGTGTAAAATTCCAAAGCTCCTTTTAAATATTGCAAATGTACGTATCGTAATCTCTACATGGTGGACATGGCTACAACTTTTAAAATAAGCATCAAGATTTTTATTTCTTGTTCTGTAATTATTATTAAGACTACTCCCAGGAACCACATTTCCATTCCCATAATTGTTATTCTGGGGGAACATCGTGTTATATATTCCCACATATTCCCTTAACCGCAATAAAATATGATAAATCTTACATTGACTATTAGAACAAAAAAAAATAATAAAAAAAAGAACGTCAACTTGTCTATCAAAATCTAACTGACATTTAGTGATTTTTTCCTCTTCAACTCCCTCCTAAGACTTGAATGTCTTTTTCCGACATCAAATGGACTTTATTTCACTCAAGCGATAAATTATCTAAGTATTTTTTATGATTTTTGTTGCTGCGTTTGTTATTTTTCTTTTCGTTTCTTTATCATCTCAAGGGACAACTTTAGTAAATCCAATAAATATTGCACAATGATTTATTTATTTATTTATTAAACGGGAAAAAAGTTTTTGTGGCAACCCTCCAATGCAAAGCGAGATAGAAAAGAAGTGTTGCCTTCAACAAGTCCGATGGTTTGATGTTGGCTGCCATTGCTGTTGTTGCTGCTGCTAAACTGTGAATGATAATAATGACAATTGTTCATTTAAGTCAATCAAAGTTTATCTTTGAAAGAAAAATAAACGGAAAGGAAAAAAAAGTCAACAACAAAAATCATGAAAGAAAAGGAAGGGAAAGAGGAAGGAACACATTTAGTAAATATGTTGTTTTTTCTTCAACGTTTCATAGAAAATTTGCATAAAAATAACCCGGGGACTTATTTAAAGAATAAAGAACAGCAGGATATTTACGAAGTTTGTTATTTTTGATGGGTATTTTTTTATGGACAAGATGAAATTGCTTTAACTTATTTGGAATCATTTTTATTATTGTCCACACACTAGGAAGACTTAGCTTCCCAAAAAAGTCGGTGAGATAGTTTTTAAAAATAGTTATACCAAATTTAAAGCTAAATCTGATATATCTTCAACACAGAAGTGGCTGCACCACCTGAAGGAATGAAACATTGAGACCGGATCAAATAAATTGTGGACAATTGTTAAATCACTGTCGAACGCTGGAAGAAAGGACAACAGGATGGATGATACATTTAATGACGTGAGTGTGGCAGGTCGGAAGAGGTACGCGTTTTATTTCAGCCGACAGTTTATAGTGCACACGAAGGTACCACCACAATATACTAAGGGATATGTTGGAGTTGTGTGCTTTATATCAAACCTCAATATGTCGTTAGCCATCTACATTGGGTGGTCAAGCTACTGAAGCCTGATAAGGATGCCAGTACAGGTGAATCTTACGGGGCGATTTCAATTCTGTCCGTAAGGTGGAATGATATCACCGGAACTATTCACCATCTACCTTTCTGATAATCCACATCCACGTTTAATGTATGCATATGATTGACATCGGGGTCTATTATTGATGACATCTGAAAGATTATAAACGTAGTTGATCTTGTGAGCTTCTTCCATCGCAATATGAAAATATCCGCCAGAAAATCCAAACTTACACTGTTCACCACTTGGGCGGCTGACATGAAGCTCCCACTGAAAATAATAGTCGATAGAGAACACATTCCGACCACCAACCCCAGATTATAGGGTGTAGCGTTCCACAAATTTTTTATCCGCACATGACTCTGCTAATGCTGACCGGGAGAGCATTTTGACCTCTTATAGTAAGGATTAAACCGGTCAATGTGTGTAATTTGCGAATGTATGCGATAAGCATTAGAATATAATTCGAACTTGAGAGAATGCAGCCCTCATAACTGCAACAGGATGTCCCCTCATGACACCAGAGGATAATCTTAATGCGGAGACGAACATTATATACGACTTTCGGTTAGTCAAATTTTGTCGATGCAGTACCTGCTTGTATGTAATTGTCAGGAAGACCACTGTCATAACCTCTTCGCCAGGCTTCCCCCACCCAGGCACATCAGGACAGATCTTTATGATGTGTAGAAAGAGAGAAAGAGAGGTATAAGCGAGAACCTCTTATAGCACTCATACAAATGCCTTGGTTTTTTAATGCTATACTCGGATACCACACATAGTAGCAAAGGAGAAACAGGTGCTTAAACTATCACGAGTAGTGTGAGTACAGTTAAAATCGGGATAGTGCAACCGCTTTAATTCCTAAACGGCATGATATCTTACACATGCCCAGCATGTGAGCTAGTATCATACGACACATTGCACTAATTCAACGGCTTAACTAACCTTTCTCCGAATTTTTTATTGTAAGCAGGGATACAGGTTGGAACCTCTTTGAATATGGACAAAACGAAGTCAGGACCACACAACACATAATGGAAACTCTATCTTGTATTTCGTTTATAAACACTTCCTTCGAGACTCCCAGCTCGTTATAGAGATACCCTTCAGCCCGTCTGTAAATACTCCTTTCAGCTCGTCTATAAAGATTCCTTTCAGGTCATCTGTAGAGACTCCATTCAGCTCATCTATGAGGACTTCCTTGAGCTCGTCTATGGAGACTCCCTTGAACTCGTCTATAAAGACTCCCATCAGCTCGTCTATAAAGACTCCCATCAGCTCGTCTATAAAGACTCCCATCAGCTCGTCTATAAAGACTCCCTTCAGCTCCTCGTCTATAAAGACTCCCTTCAGCTCGTCTATAAAGACTCCCTTCAGCTCCTCGTCTATAAAGACTCCCTTCAGCTCGTCTATAAAGACTCCCTTCAGCTCCTCGTCTATAAAGACTCCCTTCAGCTCGTCTATAAAGACTCCCTTCAGCTCCTCGTCTATAAAGACTCCCTTCAGCTCGTCTATAAAGACTCCCTTCAGCTCCTCGTCTATAAAGACTCCCATGACCTCGTCTATAAAGACTCCCTTCAGCTCCCTCTATAAAGACTCCCTTCAGCTCGTATATAAAGACTCCCTTCAGCTCCTCGTCTATAAAGACTCCCTTCAGCTCGTATATAAAGACTCCCTTCAGCTCCTCGTCTATAAAGACTCCCTTCAGCTCGTATATAAAGACTCCCTTCAGCTCCTCGTCTATAAAGACTCCCTTCAGCTCCTCGTCTATAAAGACTCCCTTCAGCTCCTCGTCTATAAAGACTCCCTTCAGCTCGTGTATAAAGACTCCCTTCAGCTCGTGTATAAAGACTCCCTTCAGCTCCTCGTCTATAAAGACTTCCTTCAGCTCCTCGTCTATAGAAACTCCCTTCAGCTCGACTTTAGTGACCTGTTTTAAATTATGGACCTATATTTTAAATTTTCTCCAACTTAAAGTCATAAATTCCTGTGGAAATTACCACCCAAGAGATTCCATTTTTTAACTGACGACCTTCAAAGCAATGTGGGAACTTGACTTGTCTTCTTTGACTTATTGGTCTATTTTTTTAACATTGTGACTGTGATTCAGATTTTCTTAAGATTCCACATGCCACCTCCACCCCCCACTAAAATATGCATGCCACGTTAGTTGTATCAACAATGTTTGTTCATTTATCAAATCTTGTAACAAGTTTTGTTCTTCCATTGCAGATAAAAATAAAGTATCTGACAACAAGTATAAAAACGCAATACTTGCCATAAAGAACCGAACAACAACAAAACAAATAAAAGAAGTGTCAAAGTGCAAACAACAACAACAAATAATCAAACAGTTTACAAACAACCACAAACCACACACACACATACCCACACTTATTTTTGCAAGCCAAAGCAATTTATATTTGTAACCCTCAGACCACAAATGTCAGTTGCTCTAAATGTCAGCGAACAGAGCGGGAGAAAAAAAGTGATTTTGTGCAACAGCAGGATGTGGCAGTAATGCATGAAATAAATGCTCGGATGTTGTGTGGTGGGGGCGGGTGTAGGATGCAGTAATAAAATCAAAAAACCTCTTCCACATCGTTAAATGAAATTTTTAAGAGCATCATTTTTGCGGGTGCCAAACATTTTTGGCGGAAACCGGAAAAGGGCATAGCTGTGTTTGTGGCACCATAAAATCAAGGGCAACAACAGCAACAATGTTGCATGTAATAACCAAAAAATTTAATGATCTTATTAACACACTATCTTCCGCTCTTAGTGGCAATCACTTCCTCCTCCTCCCTGGTTCGACAGAAAACGAATTTTGATGGTAAACCAACGAACCAACCAAACCATAAACTTTAAATTTGCCCACAGTTAACTGTTGGTTAGTTGGTTGCATCCTCTTTTGCGGGCGTTACAAAACTCAAGCACGTTTTTACATTTTTTATGAAGATTTTAACACAATATTGACAGAAACTATAAAAAAATACAAGCACTGGTATGAAGGAAGTTTGCGGAATTTTGCTTAAATACACCAAAGAGAAAAATGATTATGGTCTGGTATTTGAATAATTTGTAGATGATTTAAACGAGAATAGGATGATAATGTAGATGTTTGTTGCATGTCCTGCATAATAATTCCAATGGAAGAAATGTATACATATTTGTACGAAGAAAATCACAGTGTACATGTAGGTCATGGACTCAAAATGTTTAAAGATTTTCTGAAAACAACTAAATTTGTCTACTACTATAGATATTGGATTTTGTTAGTCCATCGTCTTGGAATTCCGATCTGGACAAACAAATAAAAATCGCTTCAAAGGAACGCAAACGCAAAACGAGAGAATGCAAAGGTGGGAAAGGGGTTTTTAAGTGTGGTAATTATACCCTACCCAGACCCACCTTTTAGTATACTGACCCAGTCCCACCTTTTAGATGTGTGTCCATTATAATTTGTAAACACAATACATCCCACAGTTATGGACGAATCGTCGGGGAATTTTGCATGTAGGAGGGATTCCGACCAAAGAAGATACCTATTGTTTTTGGCAATGATTCGCCAATATTCAGGTAGCCTCCCTCTAGAGGCCAAAAAATGACGCCAACATCACGAAATTTTACAGGGAGAAAGGGATCTGACCAAGGAACAATCATAGTTCTGTTCATGATAATCGCTTAATATTTATCGGGCTAAATGGATCCAGAATTTTGTGTGAAAATGGTGAAATTTGCATTCAATGATTTATATATTCACTCCTGAAGAACATAGATCGGAGAAGTTGACAGTATATCCAAGAAGAAGGTGCTGATGCGAGGGGCTTGCAAGAGGCCCCAAGAAAAAAAAAAACACAAGAAAGTATTGGGTTAATTATTCTAAATATCTCGGTTTTATTGGGAGTATTATTTTCCGCATTCAACAACAAATAAATTACCTCTTATAATTTATGGTGGTGGCGCTGAGACCTGTTAATAACGCGTAGACGTTATGCGACTAAGTTTACTCTAAGGAGGTTGGTCGACAAGTGAACACTGTGGTTCATGCAATCACAGAGGATTGCGGTGATCGCTGAGGATCGTTTGTCGTTTACTACTACATTAACATATTCCAATGGGAGAAAAGTGTCGAGCAAGGAGAGCAAACCAGCAACAACCACCGCTCGGTGGCATCTGCACTCTACGGTCTCCGCTGAGGGAACTTGCCGAGATGCCCGTGGTGTCAATCAACAGACGTGATTGACTGAGCTCGGGAAGTTGAGTCAGACCGTATCAAACTTATACAGAAGGGTTGACTGTAAAATTGATATCAATAATATTATGATATATTATTGGGTTTCGGTGGTAATATCGTAGGGTATCATATAGTCGGTCTCGTCTGACAATACTGCTCCACTCACTGAGTTTAAAATTAATTATACCCTTCACCACACTGTGTTGTCACCACATTATGTCTTTGTGCATATGTCTGTAACAGGCAAAAGGAAACGAGATAGACACATGGTTCCTTTTGAGAATATGCATAGAATCACTTTCTAAGTCGATTTATGCAAGTCCGTCCGTCCGTTCGTCTGTTGGTGTTAAATTGTAAACAAAGTATAGGTTGCATTTTTGATTCGAATTGGATGTAAATTGGCACAGATCATTTATTTTGCCCAATGACGAACCCAATTGAAATTGGGAAAAATCGGTTCAGATTTAGATATAGCTCCCATATATATATTTAACCGATTTAATGTAAACGGTCGCTATATATCTTTCGATTTGCACGAAATTTGGTACAGCTTAATCTTTTATCCTAGAATGATGTCTGCCAAGTTTCGTAAAAATCTGTCCAGATTTAGATATAGCTCCCATATACATTTTCGTCCGATTTAATGTAAATGGTCCACCAAAGTCCCTATATATCTTTCGATTTGCACGAAATTTTGCATGTCGTATTCAATTAAGTCTAGAATCTTGTGTGCTAAGTTTCGTGAAAATCGGTTTAGATTTAGATAAAGCTCCCATATATAATTTCGTCCGATTTTACGTAAATGTTCCACCAAAGTCCCTATATATCTTTCGATTTCCACGAAATTTGGCAGAGCGTTCTGTATTAAGTGCAGAATGATGTGTGCTGAGTTTGGTGAAAATCGGTTCAGATTAAATATAGCTCCTGTATATATTTTCGTTCGATTTAACATAAATGGTGCACCAAAGTTCCTATATATAATTTGATTTGCACAAAAGTTAGAATAGAGTACTGAATTAAGCCTTGAATGATGTGTGCTAATTTTCATGAAAATCGGTTCAGATTTAGATATAGCTCCCATATATATTTTCGTCCTATTAAATGTAAATTGTGCACCAAAGTCCCTATATATCAATCGATTTGCACGAAATTTGGCACAGTGTAATGAATTAGATCTAGAATGATGTGTGGTAAGTTTCCGAAAATATATATGGGAGCTATACCTAACTCCCATATATATTTTCGTCTGATTTTATGTAAATGATGCACCAACGTCCCTATATATATTTCGATTTGCACGAAATTTGGCACAGCGTAATGAATTAGAATGATATGTGCTGAGTTTCATAAAAATCGGTTCAGATTTAGATATAGCTCCCATATATAGCTTCGTCGGATTTTATGTAAATGGTGCACCAAAGTCCCTATATGTCATTAGGTTTAGAATATTGTGTGTTATGTTTCCTGAAAATCGGTTCAGATTTAGATATAGCTTCCATATATATTTTTGTCCAATTTAAGGTAAATGGTGTACCAAAGTCCCTTAATATATTGCGGTTTGCCCGAAATTTGGCAGAGCGTTGTGAATTAGTTCTAGAATGATGTGTTAAATTTCCTGAAATCATTGAAATCGGTTCAGATTTAGATATAGCTTCTTTATCTGAAAATATTAGTATAGGGTGCAGAATGACACGTTTATGGATCCAATTTCATTTTGCTAGTCCTTTAAAAATGCGACGTGTTAGGATTCATCTGTTGAGTATACCCAAAGTGGTGAAGGGTATCATACAGTCGGCCCCGTCTCACTTTACTACATTCCTTACTGGTTTTTATTTTATGTTAGTTATTTATACACTTTCGAGTCAAGCTTAATGATCTAAGTTTTGCCATGAAAAGGAACGCCATTTGGGCTATTGGTTTTACAAAGGTTGTATGCTGATAACTTGTATTTACAATGCAGATCACGGCTACGGTTCGAATTTTGGTCCTCAGAGCAACACAAATGTTGTCTCCTGGAAACATGATTCGGAGGAAATGAGTTTCGATTTGTTAAGCCTTCCCAAAATTTGATCTACACAATGCAAAATCTGTTCGGCATTGGTACACATCTTTGCGGAAATACTTAACAAATTCCATACTGTGATTTTTTCCATTGCCATATTTATTCCAACCATTTGCAAATATTTGAACCAAAATCTAATATGTATAGAACAAAAAATATATGTTTTTCAAACCTATAGATAAATTTAATTCAATTATTTCTAACTCAATGAAACTGAAGACAATGGATAAATTTAATTTAATTTCCATTCTGTTTGCTATTACAAAAAATAGCAGATTTTTTTTAGAAAATTTAATTAAAGGCATAACAAGAAAAAACAAGTTCGTTTACATACATATTTATGTATATGCCGATACAAACATCCAAACATTTGTGCATAGTTTATTGCAGGTTTTTTTTCCTAAACACAACCCCCTTAAATTTAGAACAGACATGTAGCCGAAATTAAATACAAAATATATTTTCATTTGAAATGGACATTTGGACACTAGTACAAATTTTGACATGGGCAGTGTAAAATCCGTGAAGACAACAAAAAACCCTTAAAAAGAGATGACACAAATTGATACAAGAATATCCGAGTACCTTGTCAAAAAGACATGTCCAAGTAGTATTTATCGGTATCTAGTTTGAGTGATTTATGGTTCAGTTTTTTTTTTTTTTTTTATTTATGGCATAGTTGTTTGTAGAATTTATACACAAACATATTAGAAAATATAATAATTATGGCATATTGGTTTTGGAAGATATTTTTGTATGTATTTTATATTAAAGAAACTATTTCCGTAAACAATTAAACACACTTAAGTTATTTCGGGTCGAACTTTGTGTAATTTCTAACACAACAATGGACCTTTAGTACAAAAAAAGAGGATGGATCTTTATATGGGGTTATAAAATTAAAATTGTCTGATATTTAAAACACTTAGAAGGATGATTTGCTAACCAAACTCCAAATATGAAATTATGGACAATAAGTTACAAAGAATATATGAAATCCTCAAATAACGAACATATTGTTAACATGTAACAAGTGAAAAAGCGTTAAGTTCGGTCGGGCCTCCACCATAGGAATACGTAGTGTTACGTGATACATTTGTATAAAATCCTCAAAATACTGCAATTTAGAGGACAACGTTATATGAGACATACCTAAAGCGGGACCAATATTGCCAACCTTGTGTAGGAATTAGCGAATATTTGGAATTTAATAATATGAATGGTTATGCCTATTTAAGGATCGATATAACTCAATTTCGAAGCTAATATTAATACAATTCACCACACTGTGGTACATGGTGCTACGTCTTTGTGCGTATGTTTGATACAGGCAAAAGGAAACGAGGTAGGCACGAGGTAGTTGTAACCAAAGTACAGGTCGCATTTATGATCCAAATTGGATAAATTTGGCACAGGTCATTTATATGGCCTAGGACGAACCCAATTGAAAAAGGGGAAAATCGGTTCAGATTTAGATATAGCTCCCTTATATAGTTTCGTCCGATTTTGACGACCAAAGACCCAAATTTAAGCCGATTGGTTTTATATAGGGACAATGCCCAGAAGCGGGCCGATATAGTCATTCTCGAACCTGACCGACTAGTTTTTATCTCGATATCCTCCAAAGAAAGAACGATTACAACAGATGGATGAATAGACTAAATCATTTTACAATTCCATACTATGTAGGTTATAAACGGACAATTTCGAGTAAAGCATATGGTGGAATACGGGTATATGGAGGTAACCCCAAAAACCGGAACAAATCAGTTAACTATTTTAATATAAACAAGTGAAAAAGCGTTAGGTGGATACCCTCCATCATAGATATACTGACAGGTAATAGAAATGAAAATATAGGGAACATACCAAAAAGTGGACCTATACCGACTTTCTAAAAACGGGTTATGTAATCCATAATGTAAACCATAATACAAATTTCAGAAATTTTTAATGGATAATTATACCCTCAGTCTTATGGCGAATGATGGTGTATACACTTTAAAACGGTGAAAATGTTCCTCATCGAAATATTGGTTCTAGACTACATGTTTCTTTGGACCAAATCCGTTTCAGCAAATTAAGATTTCATCCAAACTTTTCCCATCTTATTATTTCTTCCAAACCTAGTTATAATTTGAAGATGGGGAATATCGGTCCACTCCTTCTGGAACCTCCACACAGGGACTAGGTCTAAATGCGGCTATAGTTCATTATCAAACCTTACGTTCTAATTTTTTATCTTGCTATCCTCCGCAGATGAAATGATTACAACAGAGACTTAGAACCACACTCAAAACGCGGAACAAATCAAATAACTATTTTAATATAAAGAAGGGGGTTATATGGAGACTACCCCAAAAAGGGGGCGAATATTTATATAATAATTTTTGGTAAGGAGATTTGTTACCATATACTACTACAAAATACCAAATTGCAGCACATTCGGTTGAAAAATGCGCTCAAGAACCCCAAAATACCGAAAATTGGGGGTACCCTTATATGGGGGCTATCCAAAAAAAAATTTACCTATATTCATAATTTTTTGTGGAGAGATTTGGTACATATTAAGAACTCAAAATACTAAATTATATTCGGCAGATAAATACGATCCGAACCCCCAAAATACTGCCAATTAAGAGGTACCTTATATGGGGGCTACCAGAAAAAGTGGACCTATATTTATAATTTTTTGTGGAGAAATTAAGTACCCAATAAGAACCCAATGTTGCAAATTTCAGCGAATTTGGTTGAAAAAACGCGCTCAAGAACCCCAAAATACCGAAAATTGGGGGGGTACCCTTATATGGGAGCTATTCCTAAACGTGGACCGATAAAGCCCATCTTCGAACTTGACCTGACTGCAGACAAAAGACGACTCTATGCGAAATTTGTTTGTTTAGACGTTAGAGTGATTACAACAGACAGACGGACATATAATTTTACGCTGATCTATTCTTGATCTATATACCTTATAGGGTCGGAAATGATTATTTCGATGAGTTACAAACGGAAAAACAAAATTAATATACCCTCCATACTATGGTGGAGGGTATAAACATTACGGATAGTTCAATAGAAAAATATATTTAAAACTATTGAAAATCTATGCATATAACTTTTATATGGCCTTTAGAAAAAATATAAGCGTTTACCTCCAATGGTTTGGTAAGCAATTATTGAAAATCCTTTTCAGTGTCTCGCAGACCACTAAGCGTTGACATTTTACAGATATATTTCCAAGTGTGGATTTTTTGAAGAATATATTTAGGACCATAATTTAGGCCTATAATCGTGAATTTTATAAATATTTTTTTTTTTTGAATCAAAGAAACCATAATACTAATTTATCACAGTATATTTTCTCTTTTCTTTTCAATAAATGTGTTAATTTTCATTTTGATTCTGCTAAACAGCCCCCCTGGAAAGTTTCTGTCCATTTAAATAAATATATATTTTCACTTTTTAATAAATATGTAATTACAAAGATCCTTTTTTGAATAACATATGACCCGTATTATTTCACAGAGATAATAAATGTACCCAATATTCCTATGGAATTATTTAATAGCTGAATACGAATAGGCTACACGTGTCCCATATGTTAAAAATAAGAGAAAATAAAAAAACCGTTAAAAATTAATGTCCTTCAGGATACTCACATGCCTGCAAACCACATTTTTCTCATGAATACCTTCATTCCGCACATAATTTTTATAATACCAATAGTTGGGAAGTGAAACTGTACCATACTCTCTATCTCCTCTCCGCTCAACCTATTGTAATTTCTATAAATATATAAAAGCAACTACAAACTACAATGCTTCCGGCCCTTTTGAAAAGTTATCATGTTGTTGTTCTTATTGGTGTTGCAGCTTTTTGTATTGTGATACTTTTAATCCTTGATAAGTTTAAATGTCGTCCGTATTTTTTTTTTTTTTTTTCTTTTCTGGGAAAAGAGGATAGTTGCCCCGGAGATAAATTCTTATACGGATAGTTTGTAACATTGTATGGTATTATTAAAAAATTAGTAGCCACATAGGGGGTGGGCAAAATTTTATGGTATCCTTGAAATAAAGCGGATGTAGGAACATTCTGATATGACTTAAAGGTATTTTTTTCATAAGAGTTGTATAGGTGAATTTTTTATAAGGCTTTTAGTTAAAGTCTATCGCTGGACAATAGATTTTTAATGTGAAAGAATGTAAACGGAAAAATGTGAGTGGGATAACATTTCAACAAATGGACATCAATAAATACTAAATATAAAGGAACGATAAGAAGTTTATATTTATTATTATTATAATTTTATTTTTTAGGATGTTATAACTGTGGACATTAAAGAATGTTTTTCAAAAACAATTACAGCTATAATCGTCGATTTTTTAAAGAATATTATTCAAAGGACTATCAGACAACTATGCGATAAAATTTTAATGAATAATTTTTCAAGGTCCAATAAAGAAATATTTGTTATAAAGTTTAATAGCGCGGATTTTATAAATATATATAATTCACAGAAGACTGTCAGCTATTTAAATTTGCATTCTTAAACCATGTATTTCAAGCATGGAATTTTAAAGATCCTTTCAACAGAAATTTCCGAGCTATAAATGTGGATTTTTGAAAAGTTTTTTTTTTCTAAAGGACTATAAGGATTTTCAAAAATTGCTTACCAAACCATTAGAAGTAAAAGCTTATATTTTTCTTCTAAAGGCCATATAAAAGCTATACGCATAGATTTTTTTAATAGTTCTTTCTAAAGGACTATAAGTCCTGATTTAGATTAGGCGAGTTTACTTGCGGCAAATCTTATCGTTCTCTTTTGAACTTGCTTCATGCGTCTATACAAGGCAATTGGTTTCAAAAATATATTTTTTTTTACATTTTGTGAATTTTTTCTATTTTTGTGGAAACTGACACTACAAACCAAATACTGAAAACGAATTGCCAGCAAATTGCCGGTACGAACAATAGTTTTCCATTTCTGTTCCACTTACCCCTCTCTCCTACAAACAGAGACTTGCCGCAAGTAAACTCGCCTAATCTAAATTGGGACTAACCAGTAAGGAATGTTCAAAAGTCGGACGGGGCCGACTATATGATACCCTTCACCATATATATATGGCAGCAATATCTAAAACTGAGCCGATTCCAATAAAACTTCGCACACATCAATCTGAACCTAATTTAGTACGCAGTGTAAAACTTTGTTTCAATCGGACCAATGCTGGGAGTTTGTTGCACCATTTATATAAAATCGGACGTAAATATAAATGGGAGCTATATATAAATCTGAACCGATTTTCCCCAATTTCAATAATATTCGTTCTTGGGTCAAATTTTATCCAAATCGGGTCATAAATGCGATCTGTACTTTGCTCACAAAAATACATGGACGGACGAACGGACAGACGGACGGACATGCATTAATAGACTCAGAAAGTGATTGTATGCATAGTCTCAAAAGATCTGTCTCGATTCGTTTTGCCTGTTACAAAGATATGTACAAAGACTAATACCGGTAGTACAAAATGAAAAAATTCGCTGTTGCAAACATAAATTTACTGTGAAAAAAAATTCATTTCGGGGAGGGGGGGTTGTGGTGGTCCGGGCCTCCAGGGCTCCCCCCCTGCGTACGTCCCTGCTCTGTACCACATTGTGGTGAAGGGTAAACTATTAGGTTGGTGCGTATGAAATGTCGGATTCTTCAGTCCGAAATTTTTCGAACCAACGCTGCACTTTCCGATCGTTTACCGTATTCTCCCCAAACTCTTGGTTTATGACGCGAATGTCGGCAGAATTTATATTGGCAATAAACTCAAAAGAAATAACAAGAAGGAAGACCTTCGAAACCCCTATTTTGCTGAAATGAGTCTCTGGCAACGGACAATACGACTATGAATGAGGTTATGCCAAAGACAAAACTAAAACGAAACCAGTGAGCGAAGCAGTATAGTCGGACGGGGCCAACCATATGATAACCTACGCAACTTCCACGAAAATCTAACTTTCTGTGGTTCTATATTCTGAGCATGGGCAATATTTCGCGATCCTCCTGACCGACTAGAGGTCAACAGCCCTAAATTTTTGGAATCTCATGGAAATTTCAAAGCGATCAGCGCTATATTTCCGCCTTCCAGTGTGGTAATGTGTTACTAAATAATATCTGAATACGTAACCACCTGTAAATATGTACGCGTAACTCCCACATTCGATTACATACGACAATATAATTGGTATCAATTTAAAGGCCAAGCACTCCTCTTGAATACACTATCAACTTCTCGGGTCTATGTCCTTCAGGAGTAAACATATACGCCATAGAATATAAATTTTGTCATTTTTCACCCAAAAGTCAGGATCCATTTGATTTGCTAAATATTGACCGATCTTTTTCAAAACAGGCCCATTCCCCTTCTCCATGTAATAATTCGAGATTTTTGGGTCATAATTGCGGCCTCTGGAGCGCCAAGAAAACCCGACAAAAATTAAGTATTTGGTCCATTTCATCCCCTAAATATTAACCGATCTTTACCAAAACCAATAGGGGTCTTCATTGGGCCCAACCCATCCCACATGCAAAATTTCGTTAAGATTATACATTTCACACCCAAACAGACTTCTATCACCTCAAGAATGTATCCGATTCTGTGATTCTCTGTGAATCCATATAATGACACAATTATTCACACTTGTTGTTCTCCATCTTCTTCTTCATGGAAATTAATGCGTTTGAGATATTTCTTCACATAAAAATTGCCATCATTTATTTAAACTTATACTGTTGGTCGTCTGTGTAACACAGTCTATCTCACTCACACTGTAGCCATTTTTTATTTTACCTCTTCAAAAGCGTTAAAGCACAGGTAGATAGTATAACACAGTATCAGCATAAAAAATGAATGGAAAAAATCCTGTATTTTTTATATCCGTCGGATGTACGACGTCATATGCAAATGAGTTGTTGTCAGAGATTGAGTGGAGCAAAAACAAAAAGGAGCTCCGCCATTGACATGACAAAAATAAAAAAAATAAATATTAATGTGGGTCCAAGTGGAAAAAACAAAATTATAATAAAATTATAATGTAGGAATATTTATGGATTTTCCTCGTGGGCTTTGTTAATAAATATTGTCACAATATATCTCTATAATGAAAGCAATAATTCATTTTCGTTATCTCCTACTAGGGTAAAACGTAATTTCCTTAAAATTATCCAACCTCTTCTAATAATTTTTCATAGCGGGATAATTTTGTAAGAAAATAAATTTGATATTTTATCAAAAGTCACCTGTCCGTAAAGTGATAAAATGTGTTTAAAGCTCTGTTTTTTTTTTTTTGTTCTCACAAAAAAGAAAATGAAATGAAACAAAATATTGGAACATTAATCCTTTTTTGGTTGTCAGGATTATCATACGCATGAATTGCGACGATTTTCTGACACATTGCATTGTAAGCTTTCACATGATATGTGAATGAAAGACAGAAAATGTAAGTCGTCCATTGTTTCGTTTAAAATTATAGGTTATCTGTTGGTGACATTTTGCAAAAAAATATATATGTATATAAAAATTAAACTTATTAAATGGGATATTTAAAAATCTTCTAAATTTGTGTGATGAACGAGGAACCCGGAAGAATTATCATTTTTGGTGTGGGTTCTGGGTTTTGAGTTGTAACTTGGCGAAATTTTTATATTCGAATCTACAAAACTTTAGATGTATGTAGAACGTGATGTTATGACTAATTTGTTGTTTTTAGATTTTTAAAAGAATATTTTTATGACCCTAACAAGGCGCGGATTTTTTAAAGAATATTTTTATGGCCACTACAAGGTATGGTATTTTAAAGAACATTTTTAACGCCCTTACAAGGCATGGATTTTTTAAAGAATATTTTTTAGTAGTGTTTGGCGGGTTATTTGGGATACCATTTGTATTTTATTTTTGCAAAATAGTCAGGCTGAATCCCAGTTTGTTGTTTTTTATAAAAACAACTATGTATTAGTGGGGAATGTATGGCATTGTTCGCCAAGCGGTAAGGCATGGAAGACCATAGTTTCGGGTCACGCCACTGATCCTCATCAGTTCCCTTAGTTTTTTTTGTTGGGATATTCTCCCCAGAAGCTATTAATAGCTTCTTTACAAAAAACCTTTCAAACCCAAATGTCTCTTGTGACAATTCGAAGTTCTTACGTTACCAGCGATACGACCCCAATGAGAAGTTCGTTTCGTTGGCGCCTGACTTCGTGGTCAACAAGGCATTTACAGACAACTACAATACATTTCCCACTGCTATGTGTCGTCACTTTGTGACGAATGCACATAACGTTGTTGTTGGTATTGCTAGTTAAAGCAATAAACCAAACAGTATGACCGTGCCTCGTCTACAACTTCAGTAGTGTTTGGCGGGTTATTTGGGATACCATTTGTATTTTGTTTTTGCAAAATAGTCAGGCTTAATCCCAGTTTGTTGTTTTTATAAAAAACAACTATTTATTATTTTTTATGGAAGACTAAATTAAAGCTAAGTTGGTTCTAAATTATACCAAAACCAGTAAGGAAAGTAGTTAAGTCGGACGGGCCGATATACCGATATATACCCTTCACCACTTTGGGTATATTTAACCGATGCATTCTAACAGACGTCGCATTTTCGAAGGACCATTGACATGGAAATGAAGGAACTATATCTAAATGTGAACCGACATAGACCAATCTATAAACATGTCATTTGTAACCTATACTAAACTATTAATTTGGATAGATAAAGAATAAGTCAAAATTATGTAAATCGATTTCAAGCAAATCTCAATCGCACACTAGTTGGTTATTTGAAACCCAATAAACGAGAAGTTGGTCGAATATATGGACTATGTCTGCATTTCTACAAAAAGCAATTGCGTCATTCTATACCTAGACCGATTTCAACGAAATTTGTCACAGGTTAGTTTTATACTAATTTCAGTACGTTTTATGCCTATCGGCCATATTTTGGGTCCTTAGTACATCATTTACTTAAAATCGGAGGAAAATATGAATATGAGATATATCTAAATCTGTGGGTCGATTCACTATCAAAATTAAACAATTCTCAAATCGATAAAATATTATAACGACAAAATAAACAATATTTTAATTCTATAACAGTTTTTAACAACAATTGTTAAAAATGTTGTTAATAAACAAGACCAAAAAATTCTAAGTTAACTTATCGGCAAATATTCTTCAATATTGAACATGCCTTGTTTTGTTCAAAATTTGTTTGTATTTTGTTTTCAAAATGTTCAAAATAAAAAGCTTTTTGAAAGTTTATAGGCAATTTGTCTACATTTTTACAGAATAACATTTTCGTTACTGCAAACGATTTTATGTGTAGACAAAATTGTCGATTGTCGAATCGTTATAAGTTACTGAATCGACCTACTGAACCGATTCCAACAAAACTTGACACACGTTGGACTATACTAACTTCAGAAACAATCGTTTTAACTATGGATTTTTAGTGCACCATTTACTTAAAATCGGTCAAAACTATATATAGCAGCTATATCTAAATCGGAACCGATTACAACGAAACTTCTCACATGTTAGATTATAATAATTTCAATACGTTTTATGCAAATATATATGGGACCTACATCTAAATCTGAACCGATTTTCACGAAACTTAGCAGACATCAATTTAGACTTAACTCATTACGCTATGCAAAGTTTCGTGCAAATCGAAAGATAAAAGGGACTTTGGTACACCATTTATATAAAATCGGACGAAAATATATATGGGAGTTATATCTAAATCTGAACCGATTTTTCCCAATTTCAATTTTTCCCAATTAAATGCGACCTGTACTTTGTTTACAATTTAACATGGGCAGACAGACGGACATGCATAAATCGACTCAGAAAGTGATTCTATGCATATTCTCAAAAGGAATCATGTGTCTATCTCGTTTCCTTTTGCCTGTTACAAACATATGCACAAATACATAATATTCTGTACCACAGTGTGGTGAAGGGTATAATTAAGGACGAATCCCGCGATTTCCTGTAAATATTGCCAAAAGAGAGTATCCGATTGATGGGGAATTTTGCTGATCGTACTGATAAAATCTACAACAAGTGAAATTGTGTTGTTAAATTCTGCCGATCTGGACTTTGTATATCCTCCAAAAATGTTATTTAAAATTTAAAATATTTCTGCACCGAATCCATTTCAGACATTTGGAGTCGATTAACAAATGTCAGTCCTTCTGTCCGTCTCGAAAGAAGTAACCGATTTCATCCAAAGTTTGCACTTCGTAATATTTCTTCCATACTTAGTTTAAGTTCAAAGATGGGGAATATCAGTCCCTCAACTTCTGGCACCTCCCCCACAAAATGGTCGAAATTTTGCTAAAAATTTGTGATACCATTTGTATTTTGTTTTTGCAAAATAGTCAGGCTGAATCCCAGTTTGTTGTTTTTATAAAAAACAACTATTTATTAGTGGGGAATGTATGGCATTGTTTGCCGAGGGGTAAGGCAGGGAAGACTATAGTTTCGGATCACGCCACTGATCCTCATCAGTTCCCTTAGTTTTTTGTTGGGATATTCTCCCCAGAAGCTATTGCTTCTATACAAAAAACCTTTCATACCCAAATGTCTCTTGTAACAAAGCGAAGTACTTAGCTGACCAACGACATAAACTGCATGAGAATTTCGCTGGAGCCTCACTTCGAGGTTAACAAGGCATTTACAAACAATACCACACCTTTCCCACTGTTGTGTGTTGCTAGTATACAGCAACACCAACAAAGTCGTTGTGTGCATTTGTCGCGATGTGACAACACACAACAGTGGGAAAGGTGTGGTATTGTTTGTAAATGCCTTGTTAACCTCGAAGTGAGGCTCCAGCGAAATTCTCATGCAGTTTATGTCGTTGGTCAGCTAAGTACTTCGCTTTGTTACAAGAGACATTTGGGTATGAAAGGTTTTTTTTATAGAAGCAATAGCTTCTGGGGAGAATATCCCAACAAAAAACTAAGGGAACTGATGAGGATCAGTGGCGTGATCCGAAACTATAGTCTTCCCTGCCTTACCCCTCGGCAAACAATGCCATAAATTCCCCACTAATAAATAGTTGTTTTTTTATAAAAACAGCAAACTGGGATTCAGCCTGACTATTTTGCAAAAACAAAATTTGTTTTATAATATCATGCCAAGAGACTATACGATCTGAACCAAACTTTGCACAACCTATTATCTTTCCAATCCAATCCAATATTAGAATCCAATATGAATGTCAGAGTTTATCCAAACTGAACACATCTTTCAAACTCAAATGATGGGAAAATTCGGTCCATTCCTTTTGATACTTCTCCCACAAAATGATCAAAATGGAGCTGAAAATGAATTTTATAATAATATATTATACGAACAGAGTATCCGATTGAAGCCAAACTTTGTATAACCTTATATTTTAATTATGTCTGTATATTGCTAGAAACCACTCCTTCAGTTATCTCCCCCACAATTTTGAACAATAACAATGATGCCAAATGTGCAGTTCTTAATATTTTTTCAAACTAAATTCAAGTTGGAACATGGGTCCAATCAGCCTGGGAAACACTCCCTCTGTTACCTCCCACAAAAAATGGTCAATATTTTGCAGAAAATTCATTTTGTTATATCATGGTCAAAATAAACGACTCATATCAAGCTTGCAGTCCTACTCCTTGGAATGGAATATCTGATATGATCCAAACTTTGCAAATCGTAATATTTTCGCAAAGCGATATTAAATCCTAAAATGGGGACTATACGGAAACCTCTTTTGGTAAATCTCCAAAGAAGGTATACTCTTTGTTGTATTTTATTCCGTAGAACTCCGCAAACCATAAGCTTAGGGTATATATTTGTCGGCATGGTATAATAATAGAAGGTAACACCAAGTGTTGTTGTACAAAAAACGATACAACAACCACATGGAAATTTGTTGTTGTAAGTTCTACTAGTGTCAACTCATTTGACAGAAAAATGTAAACAAACAAACAAATTATCATCAAATTATTTTTATTTTGAAAATGAAATATTTTCGAATCCTCAAAATAAAAATTGAAAAACATGAATGAAAATCTATCAAATTTATATTTCTATCGCTTCCAAATCATTCCTATAATTGAGTCATTGCCATATATATGTGTAACACATATGAAAATGCTGGGAATAGCGAGTTATTCCTTGAAGAAAGATTTGCTTCCTCAAACTTTCCCAGCAGGCAGATTTAGTAAATTGAATACGGGAGCATATTTAATAAAGAACAATTACAAATTGTATGCGTTCCCAATTTTCCTGTTGGGTGATTTTTAAAAACATAATTTTTCAAATTCATATTGACACTAGTATTACGTTGGAATCAAATCAGCTGGGATTTGCTGTTACCTTTTATAATTGTACCATGATCTGTCGGCAACACCACTGACAGTTTTTTACCTGTACAATTAATCAGGTATCACGATTATAGTCACATCGGTAGGAAAAATTCGGCTAAAACGTTCAAAAGAAACAACAATGGACCTATGTCAAAACATGGACCTATATCTAATTTTTTCAGGGAAAATATTTTTCAATCTCTAAGAACCCGGAAGGATAAAAAACAGTTATGTTGGTGCTAAAATACACCAAAAAAAGAGGACAGCTTAGAAATGCCAAAGTTTCTAGCTCTAATATTGCGATATCCATTGTAATTTCAACAGAAAAGAAAAATCCGATTTGTGGAATTTCGACTATGGGTTCTGGAACACAGCTGTTAAACACAATTTTGACAACATTTAAAGAAATTCAAATAAATATTTAATAAAATTATTTTGAGAAATAACAAGAAAAGTTATAAAAATTTTAAGTAATCACAAAAATTACCAAACTGTCCACAGGAAATCATAACTATTTCCAAAAACGCAATGCAATCTTTGGCAAATTTCAATTGTCGCACCACGTGCAAACATCGTGAATGTCAACGGAATGCGCATTTGGGTGTTATCGATCAAAATCTAGAATGTGAATGTGTTCGCGACGATTTAAATGTTTCCTCGATGTTTTTGGAAAATCTTATCGATCTCTCGCATAGCTTGGCTCAAATAATGATTCTGTGTGGGATACACGAATGTAAAGCGAAAACATCTGTGGATATTATCACCTATTCGTTCCTTCACTACGATTTGGTCTGCTACTGTCTAGATGCCAAGCCGACGAAACGTTTACGCAAAGAGGATATTTTTCATGAATTGGGTCGCAAGTGTCTTATGAATCGGGTGGAAGCCCACCTGGCCTATGCAATAATAAAACGTGGTTTTAAGGCATTCTACTATCGGCCACATGATGAGAAATCCGAAAAGCCTTCATTCTCCGAAGAATGTCTTTATGTTCATGCGGCAAAGAAAACAGCAGAATCATATGCTCAATTCGATGGTTTGAGTTGTGATGAACAACGCGGGGTGGAGACCAAAATTAAGGTAATCTATAAGAAATTCTACGATCGCATGCAATCACGAAAAGCCAAACCCGTTAGTGGAGAATGTAATTGTTGTTTCTGTACTAAGAATCGCGGTCATTTGATTTACACCAAACCACCACCATGCTCGGTGCAGGAGCAACAAAAGGAAGCTCCCAAAAAGCCTCACTCCTGTCCCCATTGCTGTAAACGTAAGACAGTACGTAAATTTGTCCACGGCAAAGCGGTACAGGCCACATGTCCCGTCTGTCATCGTTCACGTAAATTCTGCTCCTGTGCCAAATATGATTTCCGAATTGAATGGGTCAATAGCATCTGGGATAGACCTGATATGCATCTTTATTATGAAGAAAATATTGCCAAGGTGCCGCAGGAGCCATTTGGTGGATGCCGACCTCAGGGTTCAGATCATGATCATGAGGAAGATGTTGGAGATACTGTGGAAGCTGATGAAGGTGTTGTCGACGAAGATCAAGATTTGAATGAGGATGAAGGTCAGATTGTTGAGGGCGAACAGAATAATGAAGACGCGGAGGATGCTTAGGGATTTCAATTTAATTTTGTTATGAAGAGTATTTAGAAATAAAAATTTAAACGTACTGGAATTTAATGTCTAAGTTCTTAATTGTGAATCAGTTGCTATAAAATAGAAAAAATAATCTTAGTCCGATCAACCAAATTTTTGGCACATGCCTTTTAGGCCAATAATTAGAACTTGTACACAATTTAATTTACTTACGAAAAATCCTTCTATTTTTGGCCGCTCTTAATATGGACTCGCGACATAGAGAAGTGTAGCTCCCATCGAACGCTACTATCCCAATTTCTATACGAATTCATGCGGTGTATATGTAATGTTCATATAATCTAACATAAAAGTTCCGCTTCTTTTAAAATGTTAATAAATTGCAATAGAATTGTCTCATAGAAAATATTAATTTTACATCCCGGTCGGTAGCGACAATATGTGACCGAGTCTTATAAATTTGGTTCGAAATATTGAAAATAGTTTTATTTAAAAATGTTCTTAAGCCCTGACTGGTTTTCTAAAATTCGAAACAAATGAATTCAAATTCAAGAAATGCACTTTGATATCAGACTTCAAATATTAGGTTGGGGAAAAATAAATCCATTAATTTTTTCGGCAGATGACTGTACTCATAGATTTCTCGTAAAGTATCGATCAAACAATTTCAGATTTATGCTCATTGTAAGGGTAAATTTTCGAAGTCTGAAAATGTCGAAAAAATCGGAGAAATTATCTAAGTTGACCGGCATGTTAGCAGTTGTAAAATGGCCCAGAAGCTAAAAATCGGCCATAAAACTGTTTTAAACCAGAAACGGCCAGAATTGGCCAACAGGAGAGGTGTCGTGTTCCACCAGGACAATGCAAGGCCACACACATCTACAGTGACTCGTCAGAAACTTCGGGAGTTCGGTTGGGAAGTTTTAATGCATCCGCCATACAGTCCGGACTTGGCACCAATCAATTATCATCATTTTCTTGCAGTGCAAAAATTTTTTAAATGATAAAAACTTGGTATCTAGGGAGGATTGTCAAAATCGACTACTTGAGTTTTTTTTTTTTTTTTTTGCAAATAGAGAGCAGGTCTTCTATGGGAAAGGCATTATGAAGTTACCTGTAAAATGGCAACAAATCATACAACAAAACGGTGCATATTTGATCCAAATCGGGCATTCCGAAGCATGTTAAATAAAGACCTATAATTCAGATAAAAATAATGGATTACTTCTTCCCCAACCTAATATATTTTCGACTGATTCTATGTAAATGCTGTAGCAATGCTGTACCTATATTGCATAGCGTACTGAAGCGAGGTTTTAATATAGCTCCCTTATATATTTTCGACCGATTTTAAGTAAATGGTGCACTATAGACCCAAAACTAGGCCGATTGACAAAACATTTTGCAAAACGTACTGATGTTAATATAAATTAATCTCTATCAAGTGTTGTTCAGATTTAGATCTGGCTCCCGTATATATTTTCGTCCGATTTTAGGTAAATGGTGCACCAATCTCCTAATGTTTGTCCGATTGACACACAATTTTGCACAACGTATCAATTTGAGACTCGAATGACGTTATTACGTTTTGTTGAAGTATATACCCAAAGTGGTGAAGGGTATCATATAATCGACGCAGTCCGACTTTACTACTTTCTTTACTGATTTATATTAAAATAGTTAAATGATTTGTCTCGCGGTTTGGATTTGTCCCCTTATAGTCGTATTTCACCATAATAGTAATTCTGGTTTATACCCACAAAGTATGGAATTCGAAGATGATTTGAAGATAAAAAACAAGAACGTCAGGTTCGAGAATGAACTATATCTTATTTAGCGTGAAGGATGGCATTGTGATGCAAAAATATTAGGTTCGAAGTTGAGCCCTATCGGTTCTCAATTAGACATAGCACCTCATACAATGATAACTCCAAATGTTCGGTAATTCCTATACACTGTAATCAATATTAACCGGCAGCTCCCACCCCAGCCTCCGAAATAATATCCTGTGGATGTTGGTGAAAGCCCAACAGTAGTAAAGTCGGGCTGGGCCGTCTATATGATACCCTTCACCACTTTGGGTATATTCTACATATGTATCCCAACAGAAGACGCGTTTTTGTTATATATCTATATCTGAACCGATTTCAGGGAAAATTGCCAGAGACTAATTTATATTACCTCAGTACGTTGTGTCATTCGGCCTTGCTATGGATCTTTTCACGCAGCTTAGCAACATCATTTTAGACTTAATTCAGTACTTCAATAGTGTTGGCGGTTTATCCAATTTGTATTTTGTTTTTATAAAAAACAACTATCTATTAGTGGGGAATGTATGGCATTGATTGCCGAGGGGTAAGGCAGGGAAGACTATAGTTTCGGATCACGCCACTGATCCTCATAAGTTCCCTTAGTTTTTTGTTGGGATATTCTCCCCAGAAGCTATTGCTTCTATACAAAAAACCCTTCAAACCCAAATGTCTCTTGTAACAAAGCGAAGTAGTTAGCTGACCAACGTACACTTTACCAAAATTCGTACAAATCGATATATATAGGGACTTTGGTGCACCAATTACATAAAATCGGACGAAAATATATATGGGAGCTATATCTAAATCTGAACCGATTTTCACGAAACTTTGCTACATCATTCTAGACTTAATTCAGTACGCTATGCCAAAATTCTTGCAAATGAAAAGATTTCCAGGGATTTGGGTGCACCAATTAACTACAATGGGGCAAAAATATATATGGGAGCTATATCTAAATCTGAACCGATTTTCATGAAACTTAGCACAAATTATTATAGACCCAAATGTCATTACGCTATGCCCAATTTCGTGCAAATCTAAAGATATATAGGGCCTTTGGTACACCAATTACCTTAAATCGGATGAAAATATATACGGGAGCTATATCTAAATGTGTACCGATTGCCACGAAACTTTGCACTCATCATTCTAAACTTAATTTAGTAAGCTATGCCAAATTTCGTGCAAATCCAAAGATATATAGGGACTTTGCTACACAATTTACCTTAAATCGGACGAAGATATATATGTGAGCTATATCTAAATCTGTACAGATTTTCTCGAAACTTGGCATACATCATTCTAGACCTTATTCATTACGCTGTGCCAAATTTCGTGCAAATCCAAAGATATATAGGGGCTTTGCTACACAATTTACCTTAAATCGGACGAAGATATATATGGGAGCTATATCGAAATCTGAACAGATTTTCTCGAAACTTGGCATACATCATTCTAGACCTTATTCATTACGCTGTGCCAAATTTCGTGCAAATCGAAAGATATATAGGGGCTTTGCTACACAATTTACCTTAAATCGGACGAAGATATATATGGGAGCTATATCTAAATCTGAACCGCTTTTTATGAAATTTTACACACATCATTCTAGACCTAATTCATTACGCTGTGCCAATTTTCGTGCAAATCGAAAGATATATAGGGACCGTTTACATTAAATCGGACGAAAATATATATGGGAGCTATATGTAAATCAGAAAGTGATTCTATGCATATTCTCAAAAGGAACCATGGGTCTATCTCGATTATTTTTGCCTGTTACAAACATATGCACAAAGACATAATACCCTGTACCACAGTGTGGTGAAGGGTATAAATAGTAGATTCTTGTAGTACGGGAACAGACCATATATATAGTCCCCTAAATGTCGTTATTTTGGTATTTCATGCTTGATTTTCAACCGATTTGGGTTTAATTTTCTCATTGAGTGGCAAATCTCCCTACCGAAACTTAGTAATACCGGTCGATCTTTAGGTATATACCACCACAGCCTCCATCCTCTTTATTGGTATGATGATGGTAATAATATTATATTTTGCGAATATATCAAATGTTTTGCCATTTCCTTATTAGAATATCCTTCTTTTCTGAAATACGAAACAATGAATTAAAATTTAACAATGGACTTTTGATGTCTCACTTCAAATATCTAAATTTCATAATTTGAAATTTTGCAAGAAATTTATAACACATCGACATTTATTAGGAATTACACAATAGAAAATACAATACAAGTTTTGTTAATTAAATTCCGAAATGGTTTTAATAACAATTTTACATTCTATAATTACTTTCATTTGTTATTTTATTCTTTTCAGAACATTTCTTGACTAACTAAACAATTTCAGCCGCATACACACACACATACACAAATAATAACAACATCAGGACACACAAAGGGAAACATTTCATTAAAATATAATGACGACCTAACAACATTCTTCTTAGTAAAATAATTGTAATAAATGTATCTAATTTTCGAAAATTTATATACGCACACACACATACTGTCGTGCATAAATTATTTTATGCATTTAATATTAACATGGCCCATGGAAGAGCTTTTACAAAAATTATTATTTACAGCTTTAGGTAATGTAGTGGTGGTGGAGGAGTTAGTACTTTGGCCTTTGGCCAGACAGTTAATGTAGAAAATTAATATGTGACCGTTGTTGTTGTTGCTGCTGTTGTTAATGTTGAAATATGATCATAATTATACCACTGAGCATTCTATTCATGACCAGACCATGTTCAAAATCAAACCATTCATTATGAAAAAAATCATTTTTGTAAAATATATTATGTTTTCTGGGCATTCTCATAAGATATGATAATGGGTGTTGAATTGTACTTGTGTTAGTAATAAATGTCCTTAAGGAAGTTCATGCCTTTTAAAGGTATGTGTAAAATATAAAAGGTGAAATTGTATATGTAAATGATCCCAAGGGCAAAGTTGGTTGGGTTTTTGATAATACTTATGTGTGTGTGTGTATTTTAATAAGATTACTGAAAATATTCTAATTATTATTTGGAATTTGGAGATAACTATGTCCGAGGGGGTTTAAAAAGTGTTTGCATTTACTTTTTATTATGAGTCAGAGGATATTCATGAATTAATATTCAATATTCACAGTCAACCATAAGCGAATAGGGTTTTTAACTGGTACTTAAAATATAATTTTCTTTTTCCAGAAATTCAGTTTACCCCATCCTTTATTATTGTAACATGCCTTAGGCGTTTCCATCTTAATAATTTAATGGTGTTCTATAAAATTTAAAATATTAATATTTTACCCCCCAGCAAAACGTGTACCAATTACTATTTTTAGCGGCAATTATTGACCATAAATTCCGGATAATATAAACTGACTACCGATCAATGTCTAAAATTTCAAACAACTCTCATTAAACTTAAATGTGAAAACTTTTACACTTGAATATAAAAATTAATATTTATTATGGAATAGTTGAATTACAACAGCCTAAGCTGAATAAATTGCTAGGGGTAAAACTTGACCAAGAAGAGGAAAGTTGATTTCGCTTTAAAAATATTTTTGCCAATAGGGGTAAATTAAATATGGTCAAAACAGAGTCAAACCTATGAAGCAATTGCAGTGTATAATTTGTTAACGGGTTTGGATGGAGCAAGGAATACTATTGAGCCCACTTATCAATCTTACTCTAAATGTGTATTTCAAATCCACAGTTAATTTCCCATACACATGGAGGTTGAAACATTTCCACACCCTTCACAAATATGTTGTGAGGGAACTATATTTTGCATTTAATTCCGGTTCTGGCTAAAAAATCGACTACTGTCTTTGACGCTGATATTACCCGTGCTGTTGTATGGATCTGAAGCATAAGTGCGTTCGCAAGCAAATGAGGCAGCTCTTGCAGTGTTTGAGAGAAATATTCTCCCGAAGATCTATGATCGATCTACGTCGACGGTGAATATCGCCATCGAATGAACCATGAGTTATAACTTCTATTTTCTGACATCGATATAGTCGAGCTGCAGCGACAACGTTGGCTAGGCCATATAGCGAGAATGGATGAAGATGCCCCAGCTCAAAAGGCAAATAAAAACGAGCCAAGTGATGGTTCACGCAGAAGGAGAAGCCCACGAATCCGATGGAAAGATCAAGTAGAAGACAACATCTCGGAAAATGGTCTTTCAAATTGGAAATCTTTTTTTTTTAAGTTCGGCTTATGGAACAACCGTTCTGTCATAAGCCAGCTTAGTAAGTAAGTTAGTAAGGTTTAACTGCATTTTCGAAATCGAAGCGGATTTAAATTTGTATTCCAGGCTATTGAAGGGTGCGGTGCACAATTCCATTTCTGGTCATTTTCAAAATAGATCCATATTTTGACTTAACCCCTATATAAATACCGCCCCAAGTTCAGAAATAGTCCCAATTTCCAAACGAGGGGGTTGTTATTTGTCATACTAGTAGGGTTTAGCTGCATTCCCCGCCGTAGTGGTTGTTATTTTACTTAGACGAAATTTTTGAGGGTAAAAAACATTTCTGCAAAAAAAAGTAGGGAAAGTAGTAAAGTCGGACGGGCCGATTATACATATGCATCCTAACAAACGTCAACTTTTCGAAGGAACACTGGCGTGAAATTGAAGGAACTTAAATATGTGATATTTATATACCAAATTTCGTGCAAGTCGAAAGAAATGTAGAGGCTTTGGTGCTCAATTAATATAAAATCGGACGAAATATATATGGGAGATATATCTAAATCTGAACCGATTTTCGTGAAACTTAGCACACATTATTATGGACGCAATTAAGTACGCTATGCCAAATTTCGTGAAAATCGAAAGATATATAGGGTCTTTGGTGCACAATTTACCTTGAATCGGACGAAAATATATATGGGGAGATTTAGATGTAAATCTGATCCGAATTTCACGAAAATTGGCAGACCTTATTCGTTACGCTGTGCCAAATTTCGTGCAAATCAAAAGATTTCTGGGGACTTTAGTGGACTATTTACCTAAAATCGGGCGAAGCTATATATGGGAGCTATATCTAAATCTGAACCGATTTTCACGAAACTTTTCACACATCATTCTAGACTTAATTCAGTACGCTATGCCAAAATTCGTGCAAGTCAAAATATTTCCAGGGACTTTAGTGGACTATTTACCTAAAATCGGGCGAAGCTATATATGGGAGCTATATCTAAATCTGAACCGATTTTCATGAAACTCTGCACGCATTATTCTAGACTTATTTTAGTACGCTGTGCCAAATTTTTTGCAAATCGAAAGACATATAGGAGAAGATTTGATGCTATGGGAGCTATATCTCAATCAGAACCGGGTTTTCCAAATTTCAATAGGGTTCGTCTTTGGTCCAAATAAATGAGCTGTTCCAAATTTCATCCAAGTTCTGATAAATGCGACCTGTACTTTGTTTACAATTTAACATGGACAGACAGACGGACATACATACATGCATAAATTGACTCAAAAAGTGATTCTATGCATATTCTCAAAAGGAACCATGTGTCTATCTCGTTTCCTTTTGCCTGTTACAAACATATGTACAAAGACATAATACTCTGTACCACAGTGTGGTGAAGGGTATAAGAAATGTTTACATAGGTCCACATGTCAGTGTAGCCTTCACATAAATGTGCCGATTTATATTCCGTATATTGAAGATCTTCACCACACTGAATTGGCTGTAACGTGGCATTACGTCATCTACATATTTAGCTCCCGCTATAGTTCCGGTATATTTAAGGTTTTAACTGATCGAGTGATCAGTTAAAACGAAGTGGTTATAATCTTGTGTTCGGGGCTTTTTGAGGGTCAAAAAATATTTGAAGGACCAGTTAATGTCAATGTTTCCGTATAGCTCCCACTTTATTTTCGGTATTTTCCAACCTGAGTGTTCGTCACAAATAAAAGTACCGACTGACATAAGGATTTCTGACTTCAAATCAAATGGTGAATGCTATGCAAATTTCGGCTCGGCTGAACCTAACTACTTTTTAATATGTTTTATTGTAGTTTCTTACATACTGCAAAGTTTCTTACCTACTGGCAACACTGGTTTAAACAACTCAAACACGATTTGTGTTCTGTTTCACTCGCTTGCGAATTTCACTCGAAAGCTCATCTTATGACCAGTTTAATCAATTCCACCAGGTTAATCAATACGAACTACGTAGAGAACGATTTGAAGAAAATATAGCAACCGCATCGACCAGAGTTAGTGGTGATCATCAACAGCTGGTACAAGAATTGAAGTCGTTTCCACGACAGAGGGATCTACGATCCGAAACGACCCGAGTCTTACTCGGCCAACGTCTGTCACCTCAGCCCATTGTGTAAAAGCAATAGGGCTGTTACAACAACAACAACAAGAATTGAAGTCGAAAGACCTATTGCAACGCAAAATTACGGTGAATGGTCTCTGGGAAAGTTGGCCCACCTTTTTATCGAAAAATTGTGTTCAGTGACGAAGCTAATTTTTGGCTCAATGGGTATGTAAATAAGCAGAATTGTCGATTTTAGAGTGATGATCAGCCAGAAGCATTGCAAAAGCTAAGATACAGTTTGGTACGGTTTACATACCAGCCAGTGGCCTCATTGGTCCGTATATATGCAAAGATGCGGCGAAGTAAATAGTGAGCACTGCCGTGAGATGAGATATTGTTTGCCCGAAATGCAAGAGCTTGACTTGCATGACATGTGGATTCAGCAAGACAGTGTCACATGCCACACACTTTATTTTACGTTCCGGTCAATTGGCCGCCTATATCGTACAATTTAATGACATTAGGTTGTTTTGTTCGGCTATGTTAAAATTCACATCTATACAGACAAGCCCGTTTCAACTGACGCCTTGGAAGACAACATTGAAGATACCAACATTTCGGAAAGAGTATTCCAATCCTTAAATCTCGAGACATAAAAAATTACCCTTTGTATACTTCGTAGGATTGAAAATAGTTATATGGATAAATGACAGAAAGGAATGGCGAAATTAATATACTTGTACTATGAGGGAACTAGGGATCTAAGGTTTTGGAATTTGGAAAATGTACCTTATTGGGAACATGAGAGCCCCAGTTGCATACACCCAACATGATGTAGTCAACCTTTCCTGCTTTGGTTTCTTATTGCTTTCTAATGGAATTTTAGTATTTCTCCAACCCGTTTTTATGATTTCCATTAACACAGACCCCGTGTTTTCACATTTAATTTTCCCTATTTGGATTGAAAGCAATTATTTAAATTTAAATGGCAAATTTTCCAACTATTTAATTGTGCAACTAATTTCTGGTTTTTATGCGATTTCAGAAACACAAAAACTTGTTCCCCACACACACACATTTTATAAGAACATTACGTGGTATTTAGTTTTGGTTTCGGTTCGTTTTTTTTTCCTTTCCATCACCTGTTCGTTCGTCTGTTGGGGCATCTTCAATTCTTGGCACATAATTGAGTTAACAATGCTCTTAAACTGCTTCAACTAAACGCGTTTCCCTAGTAGGATTTCAACGAGAGGAAAAAAGTCCTACAGCAGTTTCCATAAGTTACTGCTCAAATACAGGTACACTCGTTGCACTATCAGCACCGCCACCACTGGGTATAATGGTAGTTAGGATTATGGTTAACCATTGGCTTATGCAATGCCATTTTAATGCTTCCCTGGAGCAAGAAGATGCTACACATCCGTTTATTCATTCAGTCAGTCATTCACTCACTGAGTCACTCACGTGGGTGTGTGGCTGTGAGAGATGCAGATGCATACAGTTGTTGGATGTGGTTGGTGGCCACGTTTGCTGCATATTAATGAGATGGTGTGGTGCGGTTGATAGTGCATCAGGATCAGTTTTATAGTATGACAGAAAATGCCAGTCACTAATATGAGTAGTAAAAGCTACCACTGTCAGTGCTACTGAATATTATCTTACGTATGTCAGTGTGTTACCAAAAAAAAGGTGGGATAAAAATCTAACTGCCATACTTATGCTAGAGTACAGCACATCATGCAAGTCTTTTAGTTAAGCAAAATGTTTGAGGTATAGTATGTTAGAGTAATATAGGGTTATTAAAGTGGAATGATATATTTTCGACAACTTGCAAATTTCCACCTACATTTTTTTTTAAATTTTCTCCTCCAATAACCCTTTACAGCCAGTAAGCACTTAATTTCACATATGTTCCACATAATGCGTCCAGAATATTGTTCGGGGACTATGGGAATTTGTTTGTTGGTAATGTACATATGTGAATATCTACCCACATTAATCTACACACACACACCTGTACGCATATATGCAAATTCTTCTAGTTTTTGACTTTGGCCATTCGTATTTTTTTCATAGTTAAGGTTAACCTAGAAAAATGCGTTTTGGTGTGAATGCAAATAATGTCAGAAGTACGAATAATAGAAGATGAAGAAGCATACTGTTGAAGGTGTGTATGTGCTCTGGTTAAATTCGTGTGTAATTCATTTAATGATGTTCACTTCGGGGAATGTGGGACAAATGCTTTTTTGGTTGGTTCTTAGTTAATGCTTTTAGAGTGAGTTGAAATGGGTATTTTTGTTTGACAAAAAAAAAAAACAAAATTTGTCAAAGCAACCATATTTAACAATAAAGTAAATGGTAATGGTAGTTAGAGCGCAAAAAATATATTGTGAGGAAAAGGAAGGTCGCTTTTAATTAAAAAAAAAAACAAGTGAAAAAGCGTTAAGTTCGACCGGGCCTAACTTTGCATACCCTCCACCATAGATATACTGACAGGTACTTGAAATGAAAATATAGGAAACATACCAAAAAATGGACATATACCGACAATTCTACAATCCGTTTATGTAAACAATAATTTTTAATAGAAAATTATACCCTCAGCCTTATGGCTAATTAGTGTGTATAAACTTTCACACGGTGAAAATGTGCCTCATCGAAATATTGGTTCTAGACCCCATGTTTCTTGGGACCAAATCCGTTTCAGAAAAAAATTGATGTCATCCCATCTTATTATGTCGTCCAAACTTAGTTCAAGTCCGAATTTGGGGAATATCGGTCCATGCCTTCTGGTACCTCCCACACAGGGGCTACGGCTAAGCCTGAATGCGGGCTATAGTTCACATATAGTTCATTATAGAACCGTACGTTCTAGTTTTTTATCTCGATATCCTTCGCAGGTGAAATGATTACAACAGAATGTTAGAACCAAACCCAAAACGCGGAAAAATCAGATAATTATATTAATATAAAACATGGGGTTATATGGGGACTACCCCTAAAAGGGATTGATTATTAATAATTTTTGGTATGGAGATTTGTTACCATATACGGCCACAAAATACCAAATTTCAGCGAATTGGGTTGAAAAACGCGCTCAAGAACCCCAAAATAACGAAATTTGGGAGTAACCTTATATGGGAGCTACCAGAAAAAATGGACTTACATTTATAATTTTTGGTGGAGATATTTGGTACCCAATAAGAACCCAATGTACCAAATTTCAGAGAATTCGGTTGAAAAACGCTCTCAAGAACCCCAAAATACCCTTATATGGCGGCTACCCGAAAAAATGGGCCGATGTTAATAATGTACAAAATTTCAGTGAATTCGGTTGAAAAACGCGCTCAAGAACCCCAAAATACCGAAAATTGGGGGGGTACACTTATATGGGAGCTAGGCTTAAACGTGGACCGATATACCCCATCTTTGAACTTGACCTGCCTGCAGAGATCGTCTTAGAATTTTACCCTGATCAAGAATATGTATACTTTATAGGGTCGTAAATGAATATTTCGATGAGTTACAAACGTAATGACAAAATTAATATACCCTCCATACTATGGTGGAGGGTATACAAAATTTTGACCCCGAGAAGGGGGGGTCCCCTTAAGCAAAACCCATTAAACATGAAGTCGGTCGGATATAAGGCCTATGTCTGCATTTCTACAAAAACAAAATACGTCAGTCTATACTCACTTTTGTACGTTGTACAAAATTTTCCATCAATCCGACAAAAATGAGGAGTTTGGGGCACCATTTACTTATAATCGGACGAAAATATTAATGGATCTAAACCGAAATCAACGAAACTTGTCACATGTTAGTTTATACTAATTTCAGCACGTTTTGTGCATATCGGCCATATTATGGGTCATTGGTGCATCATTTACTTAAAATCGGAGGAGAACATAATTGGAGCTATGCAAATCTCAACAGATTTTCATGAAGCTTAGCAGACATCATTCTAGACTTAATTCACTACGCTATGCCGAATTTCGTGCAAATCGAAAGATATATAGAGACTTTGGAGTACCATTTTGTACCGATCGTCATACCTCGACTAGCTGAGTCGATCTAGACATGTGTGTCCGTCCGTCCGTCTGTCCATTACAATTTGTAAACACGATACAGGCCACAGTAATGGACCAATCTTCACGAAATTTTGCATGTAGGATGGGTTCGGCCCAATGAAGACTCCGTTTGTTTTTGGTAAATATCGGTTAATATTTAGGGCATGAAATGCACCAAATACTTAATTTTTGTTGGTTTTTCTGGTCGCTCCAGCGGCCGCAATTATAGCCCAAACATTTCGAATTTTTACATGGAGATGGGGAATGAGCCAAAGAATAAGCATGCCTGTTTGGATAAGGATAGGTCAATATTAAGCGGGTCAAATGGACCCTGACTTTTGTGTGAAAAATGACAAATTGGTATTCTATAGCGTATATATTAACTCCTGAAGGACATAAAGCCGAGAAGTTGATAGTATATCCAAGAGGAGTGGTTGACTTTTAAATTGATACCAATTTTATTGCCGTATGTCCTCGGATGTGAGAGTTACACTTAAATATTTGCAGGTGCTAACGTATTCAGATATTATTTAATAAAACATTACCACACTAGAGGTCGGAAATATAGCACTGATCGTATTGAAATGTTCCATGGGGTTCCATTTATGGTCAAGTACAACGCCTACAATTTTCTGTGATGATCCGATAATAATTTGGGATGAAGTGGACCGAAAACTTATTTTTCTCTGTTTTTTTTTCAGTCGATATATAGGCCAAAATTATAAGCCGAACATCACAACACAACTCACGGTGAACTGAATATGGACAAGTAATTAGAAGGACTGTACTGAATATTAGTAATATTCGAAAAATAATTCAGTGTAAGGAAGAGCTGCAGTTGACCTCAAATCGGGCAAGAGGGTGCAACAATCTCGATATATTGCTCAGGCTCGGAATAAAAATCCGCAGAAAGTTAGAGTTCCGTGGTAGTTGTGTAGGGAATCGTATGGTCGGCCCCGTCCGACTATACTGCTCCGCTCACTGGTTCTAGACTCAATTCAGTATGCTATGCCAAATTTTGTGCAAATCGGAAGATATATAGAGACTTTGATACACCATTTACATTAAATCGGACGAATATATATGTGGTAGCTAAATCTAAATCTGAACCGATTTTCACGAAACTTAACACACATTTTTCTAGACCTATTTTAGAACGCTAAGCCAAATTTCGGGCAAATCGAAATATATGCATGGACTTTAATACACCATTTACATTAAATCGGACGAAAATATATATGGGAGCTATATCTAAATCGGAACCGATTTTCACGAAACTTAACATACACCATTCTTGTCTTAATTCAGTACGCTGTGCCAAATTTCGTGCAAATCGAAAGTTATATAGGGACATTGGTGCACCATTTACATAAAATCGGACGAAAATATATATGGAAGCTATACCTAAATCTGAACCGATTTTCACTAAACTTAACACACATCATTCTGAAACTAATTCAGTACCCCATGCAAAATTTCGTGTAAATCGAAAGATATATAGTGCCCCATTTACCTTAAATCGGACGAAAATATATATGGGAACTATATATAAATCTGAACTAATTTTCTTCAATTTCAATAGGGTTCATCCTTGGGTCAAATAAGTGAACTGTGCCAAATTTCATCCAAATCGGATCATAAGTGCGACCTGTACTTTGTTTACAAGATAACATGGACAGACGGGCGGACCTGCGTAATCGACTCAAAAGGGATCATGTGTCTATCTCGTTTCCTTTCACCTGTTACAAACATATGCAAAGATACATAGTGGTGAAGGTTATAAAAATACACTTTATTATAACCTACACAACTATTTTTTCAGGGTATTATAGTTTTGTGCAGCCCCAAGAATTTGTAACGGCGCGAAATATTGGTCCTAGACCCACCTTTAAGTATACCGATCGTCATATCTCGACTAGCTGAGTCGATCTATACATGTTTATCTTTTGTGTTAATTATTTAATTGTTAATTTTTGTCAATTTTTCTGGTCGCTCCAGAGGTCGCAATTATGGCCCGAACATCGTGAAATTTTACATGGAAAAGAATATTGGGTCAAAGAATAAGCATGCCTGTTTTGATAAAGATCGGACAATATTTAGCGAGTCAAATGTACCCTGACTTTTGTGAGAAAAGTGACAAAAATTGTGTTCTATGGCGTATTTATTTACTCCTGAAGGACATAGACCCAAGATAGTATATCCAAGAGGAGTGGTTGTCCTTTAAATTGATACCAATTATATGGTCGTATGTACTCAGATGTGGGAGTTACACTTAAATATGTAATGATGCTTAAGTATTTATATATTATTTAGTAGCCCATTACCACACTAGAGGGCGGAAATATAGCGCTGATCGCTTAGAAATTTTCCATGAGATTCCAGTTGTGGTCAAGGACAACGCCTATAAGTTTCGGTGATGATTAGATAATAATATTGGGATGAAGTGGACCGAAAACTTTTTTTTGTGTTTTTTTCGAGTCGATCTATAGACAACATTTGAAAGCCGAACATCAGAACATAACCCATGGTGAAGGGAATCTGAAATCCAGATTCTGTATAAGTAATTAGAAGGGCTGTAATGAATATTAGTTATATTCGAAAAATATGTCAGTGTAAGGATGGGGCAAGAGGGTGCAACTATCACGATATACTGCGCAGATTCGGAATAAAAATCCGCAGAAAGTTAGAGTTTGCGGTAGTTGTGTAGGGTATCGTATGGTCGGCCCCGTTCGACTGTATTGCTCCGCTCTCTAGTTTGATATACAAATGACCTGCATCATTTATTTATTCTTAATTAACTTTAAAATATTCCCTTTTCAAATTCACCTTAATTGTTCCTAATAAAAACTAATGCTTATTGTTGCATTCCTTACATTTCAAATACCATTCTCGCCACAAAATTTATTCTAAAATTTAATGTTTCTATTCATTACTTTCAAGTAGTTGTAAGGCACTTTAAAACTACTTCTGCTAATGGAAACCACAAAATAGTTAAGTTGTAAAAACAAAAAAGTTGACCAAAAAACTGTTGCATGTTCATTGGACTTTTACTGCTTGGCAACGGTAACTGAAAAGTTTATGAACACTCTCTTAAGGAAATTATTATTTATTTTTTTTTTTTTTTTTGAAGCACTTAATCCACTAATGCCATTATAAATTCAAATGGGAAAAAATTTGTTGCCTGCACTCAGGCAATTGCCCCAAGTACTTCAAAGTAATAAAATTTAATTTGAGTTTATTTGTATTTTTCAAAAAAAAAAAAATCTGTAAAATTAATGAAATTTTATGGAATTTAACATCATATTTTATTAAAAATTTATAAGCCGATGTCAACAATAAGAATTTAATTTGAAAGTAAATATATATTTCTAGGCATGACACATATGCTGACATCTGTGGCATACCATTAGGCGTATGCGTACATGTGTGTCTGTGTTTATTCTCATGGGTGTTTATGCTCATATTTCATTGTGGTTTTTAAAATTAATTACCACTTAGTCTGTTCTGTAAGGTAAATACGAGAGATTTGAGAATAAATGTTATACAAATTGCATGATTATATATATGAGAATATGTATGTATTTATATATATGTATATATATAATTTATAAATAATACTTAATTAAATAGCTACACATGTAAAAGGAATATAGAATTTAAAAATTTAAACTACAAATCTATTGATTTAAAGGATAAATAAAGACATGGGATTATTACAGAGGTTATGAATAGGCACAGTTTGGAAATCCAAAAAAAAAAAAAAACACAATGTTTTATAATTTATATGGATTATTAGATTTAACAGAGGTCGGCATGTGGATATTACATTACATTTCTACTTTAAAAAATAAAAATATTTCTTTTCTGCAATTTTCTTGTCACCCAATCTAGTTGTAAAGCCTCCCCCCATAAGGAAGAGTGTATATTACATCAATCATTCTGTTCACAACTCTTTGAAATTTTCGGGAGAAAATCTTTGATTTGTATGCCATCCACCACACTGTGGTACAGGGTATTATGTCTTTGTGCATATGTTTGTAACAGGCATGGGTCGAGATAGACCCATGTTTCCTTTTGAGAATACGCATAGAATAACTTCCTGATTTGATTTATGTATGTCTGTCCATGTGTTGATGTTAAATTGTAAACAAAGTACAGGTCGCATTTATAATCCGAGTTAATGAAATTTGATACAGCTCATTTATTTGGCCCAAGGACGAATCCTATAGTGAAAATCGGTTCAGACTTAGGTATAGCTCCCATATACATTTTCGTCCGATTTAATGTAAATGTTGCACCAACGTCCCTGTAAAGCTTTCGATTTGCACGAATTTTGGTATAGCCTACTTATTTAAGTCTGGAACTACGTGTGTTAAGTTTCGTTAAAATAAGTTCAGATTTAAATGTAGCTCCCATATATTTTTTCGTCCGATTTTATGTAAAGGGTCCACCAAAGTCCCTATATGTCTTTCGATTTGCACGAAATTTGGCATAGTGTACTGAATTAGGTCTACAATGGTGTGTGCTAAGTTTCGTAAAAATCGGTTCAGATTTATATGTAGCTCCCATATATATTTTCGTCCGATTTAATGTAAATGCTGCACCAAAGTCCCTGTAAATCTTTCGATTTGTACGAAAATTGACATAGCTCCCTGAATTAATGTGCACGAAATTTGGCATAGCGTATTGAATTGAGACTAGATTGATGTGTGTAAAATTTCTCTAAAATCGGTTCAGATTTAAATGTAATTCCCATATATATTTTCTTGCGATTTAATATAAATAGAGCACCGATGTCCCTATATATCTTTCGATTTGCACGAATTTTGGTATAACCTACTTATTTAAGTCTGGAATTACGTGTGTTAAGTTTCGTTAAAATCGGCTCAGAATTAGATGTAGCTTCCATATACGAATACAGATTCGCCCGATTGTAGGAAATGGTGCACCAAAGTCTCTGTCGATCTTTCTATTTGCACGAAATTTGACATAGCGTACTGAATTAAGTCTAGAATGATGCGTGCTAGGTTTCGCAAAAATCGGTTCAGATTTATATGTAGTTCCTATATATATTTTCTACCGATTTAAAATAAATAGTGCACCAATGTCACTATATATCTTTCGATTTGCACGAATTTTGACATAGCGCACTTAATTAAGTCAAGATTTATGTGTGCAAAATTTATTGAAAATCGGTTCAGATTTACACATAACTCCCGTATTTATTTTCGTCCGATTTTAGGTAAATAGTGCACCAAAGTATCTATATATCTTTCGATTTGCACGAAATTTGGCATAACGTACAGAATTAGGCCTGAAAATCGGTTGAGATTTAGATATAGCCCCCATATATATTTTCGTCCGATTTTATGTAAATGGCATACTGAATTAAGTCTAGAACGATGTCGATATAGCCCCCATATATATTTTCGTCCGATTTTAGGGAAATGGTGCATCAAAGTCCCTATATATCTTTCGATTTGCAAGAATTTTGACATAGCACACTTAATTAAGTCAAGAATGATGTGTGCTAAGTTTCGTGAAAATAGGTTCAGATTTACATATAGCTCCAGTATATATTATCGTCCGATTTTATGTTAATGTAGCTCCAAAGGCCTTATAATTTTTTCGATTTACAAGTCTAGAATGATGTGGGATAAGTATCGTGAAAATCGGTTAAGATTTACATATACCTCCTATACATATTTTCATCCGATTTTAAATAAATGGTGCAGTAGAGACCCATAGCTAGGCCGATGGACACAACGCACTAAAGTTAATATAAATTAATCTCTGGCAAGTTTCCTTGAAATCGGTTCAAATTTAGATATAGCATAATTTTCATATATAATTTCGACCTATTCATGTCGATTGTACGCCAAATAATCAATGTGTGTCTAATTGAAATTAAATTTTAAACAGTGCAGCATACCAAATAGCGTGTGTCAAGTTTGCTTTAACTCGATTTACATAATTTTGTCCCATTGTACAAAATATGTGGGATACCCTAAGATTTTCAATATTACTATTTTTACGGATATATGTTATTCAATGAGAACGCAAATTACAGGCATATCTGTTGGAAAACCTGTCCAAAACACTGAATACTGGGGATATCGATATATTGGGGCTACCCTAAAAGTTGGGTGAATGTTAATATTTTTTGTACGGATATGTGTTATTCAATGATTATCCCAAATTATAGCCAATTCGTTTGGAAAACCTGCCCAAAATAATTTTTGGTACGAAGATATGCTATACCATGAGAACCCAAAATGCCATAATACAGGCAAAATTCTGTTGGAAACGTGTCCAAAATACCTTACAGTGAAGTGTATAAAAAATCGACTGTTATTCTTGAAAAATAACTTTCTGAGAAATCCAAGATTATTATAGTTTTTGAAAAAATAATTTAAAAAAATCCACGCCTATAATAGTTCTTGAAAAGATTTTTTTAATAAACGTTTATTTTAAACCCAGTGAGCGGAGCAGTATAGTCGGACGGGGCCGACCATATGATACCCTACACAACTACCACGAAAATCTAACTTTCTTCGGTACTATAGTCTGAGCCTGGGCAATATTTCGCGATTTTTGCACTCTCTTGACCGACTAGAGGTCAACAAATATTACTAACATTCAGTACTTCTAATCACTTGTCCATATTCCCTTCACTGTGGGTTGTATTGTGATGTTCGGCTTTCAACTGTGGCCTATAGATCGACTTGAAAAAAAACATAAAATTAAATTTTCAGTCCATTTCATCCCAATATTATTATCTGATCATCACCGAAAATTATAGGTGTTTTTCTTGACCATACCTGGATCCTCATGGAAAATTTATATGCCATCAGCGATATATTTCTGCCCTCTAGTGTGGTAATGGGTTACTAAATAATATCTGAATACATAAGCACCTGTAAATATTTAAGTGTAACACCCACATTTGAGTACATACGACAATAAAATTGGTATCGATTTAAAGGTCAACCACTCCTCTTGAATATACTATCAACATCTCGGCGTCATGTCCCTTAGGTTTAAATATATTCACCATAGAATATAAATTTTGACATTTTTTCACACAAAAGTAAGGATCCATTTGACCCGCAAATATTGGCCGATTTTTATCAAAACAGGCATGCTTATACTTTAGCCCGATCCCCTTCTCCATGTAAAAATTTGCGATGTTTAGGCCATAATTGCAGCCTCTGGAGCGACTAGAAAATCAGACAAAAATAAAGTTTTTAGTCCATTCCATCTCCTACGTATTAACCGATCTTTACCAAAAACAATAGGGGCCTTCATGGGCCAGAACACATTCTACATGCAAAATTTCGTGAAGATCGGTCAATAATTGTGGCCTGTATCGTGTTTACAAATTATAATGGACAGATAAAAATCGTTCAATATTTAGCGGGTCAAATGGACCCTGACTTTTGTGTGAAAAATTACAAAATTTGTATTCTATAGCGTATATATTTACACCTGAATGACATAGGCCCAAGAAGATGACAATATAACCCAGAGGAGTGGTTGGCCATCAAATTGATACCAATTATTGTATTCGGATGTGGGAGTTACACTTAAATATTTAAAGGTGATTACGCCCTAGAGGGCGAAATTAAAGCGCTGATCGCTTTGAAATTTCTTATGGGGGTCCAGGTATGGTCAAGGACAACGCCTGTAATTTTCGGTGATGATCAGATAATAATATTGGGAAGAAGTGGACCGAAAACTTCCACTGGGAAGAAGTAGACCGAAAACATGGCCACAATTGAAATCCGAACATAACAACACAATCCACGGTGGAGGTCAAGAGAGTGCAAATATTGCCCAATATCAGAATATAGAACCACACAAAGTTAGATTTTCGTGGAAGTTGCGTAGGGTATCATATGGTCGGCTCCGTCCGACTATACTGCTCCGCTCACTGGTTAATTTAAATTTCGTTGAAAAATAGTTTTTTTTAAAAAAGGCACGCTTGAAAAAATATGTTTCTAAAAAAATGTACGCTTATTATATTCTTTGAAAAATATAAAATAAAAACAGATGATGTCTTCAGCTCATAAACATCACCAAGATTTGATTTGTCTGATTGGAATTTTGCTCATTTAGTACCTATAGAGCCAAAAATGAGCTCCATCGATGTACACAATTTTCTTTGTATGGCAATACACGGTTAAGACAGTGTTGCCAAAAAAGATAACAGCTAGAAAATTACCCTGTATATTGCACTTTTATACGATGTTTTCTTTAATTCAAAACTGAAAACCCACTACACCTGAAAATTGGCATTATCAGCTCTAGATTCCACAGCTATGTTGCTACCACATTTTCCAGCGTAATTGGTATTAAATTACCTTCCCGAAATAAGGTCATCGCTTACAATTTCGAAATCGATCGATAAGGGAGACCTTAAAACATTTATTTTTTTTTTCTTTAATAATTTCACAATGAAAGAAAATTTTAAATTTCTATAAAATATTTCGATGCGACTCACCCATCACAATCCATGTAACTCAATTAAAAAAAACTTACCTAAAAAGAACAAAAAATAAAAATAAACAATGTTATTTTAAATATTTATATAATACGTGTTTAATATTCTAAACAATAGTTGTTAATTCACTTAACTAAATTGTATACACGATTTTTAAAATGCATGTTTATTTATTTAGGAAAAAAATCATTTAATATTTAATACACCACAGATTTACATGTCGTGAATAATCATTAAATATTTGTGCTAATGCAATCAACTCAAGCATACAAAAATTCAATATATTCATTAAATTGCAATATTCAACACCATTCCCTCCCATAACATCGCCTTGTGCATACATACACAAACACACACACAACGACCAGTATATAAATAATTCAAAATTGTCAAAAAGCCATAGCAATTTATAAATAAAATATTAAAAATATATACCACACACACACAAATACACACCCAGCCACCCACCCACTCACTGACTGCCTTAACAATCATGGCTCCCCCAAAAATAACACCCCACACAATATTCAATAAAATATGCATAAAACGAGTCCATAATCTGAAAACCATTATCCTTGACTGTTTGTTCAGTTCGACCACGACCGTGACATTGAATGACAACGATGTCGGTGACGATGATGACGACAAACAAACAAATGCGACACAATTTGTTTCAATAATTAATGAAATACAACGAATGTAAACATGTTGACTAACTACAGACTGGCACACGTTCTTTTCTGGTGACACTGGCCCCTATACAGCCATGGGTTTTCATTTCCCCCTCCCACTTTATTTGCATTTTTTTTTTTTTTTTTGTATCTGTTTAGCTAATAAAGTAAAATATGCATAAAGTAAAAAAAACGAAGTAATTTACACCACATTAATGGAAAAATTGTGAAATAAAAACCCTGTTAATGGGAGCCTTGTTAGTTGTGGGGGGCTTTAGAAAAAAAGTGAACATTTAAATTGCATGATAATGAGAATATAAGGGGGTTTTTTATAAATGTCATTCATGCATATCAGTTTTCGTTGTATTAAAATAACATTTTATTGACATATTTGCATAAATATATATTATATCTGCATGTGGTATTATATTACCCTCGTTATCAAATAGGATCCCCAGATTTTAGCAACAATGAGTAACATCTGTACTGCGTTACTCGGTGGCTATAACAAATTGTGTACCTATATTCGCAATATATTAAAATGTTTTCTAAACTAAGTCGTTAAAAATTGGGCATTAGCATTATTCGGCGGCTATAACAACATGTGTTGAGCTTTTTGTAAGAAAGTTACATTGTGACACAAAATGGAGCTCATGGTCTTGGTTGTGGAAAAATCTATATGGGGATGGAAACCCTTAGGTTTTTAAAATTTCACGAAAAAGAAGTTGTATATCTTTGTTTGCGGTTATTGCAAGTAATTTTTATACCCTTCACCACACTGTGGTATAGGGTATTATGTCTTTGTGCATATGTTTGTAACAGGCAAAAATAATCGAGATAGACCCATGGTTCCTTTTGAGAATATACATAGAATCACTTTCTAAGTCGATTTATGCATGTCCGTCCGTCCGTCCGCCCGTCTGTCCGTCCGTCTGTCTGTCCATGTTAAATTGTAAACAAAGTACAGGTCGCATTTATAATCCAAATTGGATGAAATTTGGCATAGGTCACTTATTCGGCCCAAGGACGAACCCTATTGAAATTGGGAAAAATCGGTTCAGATTTAGATATAGCTCCCATATATATATTTAACCGATTTAATGTAAACGGTCCCTATATATCTTTCGATTTGCACGAAATTTGGTACAGCCTAATCATTTAGGTCTAGAATGATGTCTGTCAAGTTTCATAAAAATCGGTCCAGATTTAGATATAGCTCCCATATATAGTTTCGTCCGATTTCATGTAAATGGTGCCCCAAAGTCCCTATATATCTTTCAATTTGCACGAAATTTGGTACAGCCTAATCACTTAGGTCTAGAATGATGTCTGCCAAGTTTCGAGAAAATCGGTCCAGATTTAGATATAGCTCCCATATATAGTTTCGTCCGATTTCATGTAAGTGGTGCCCCAAAGTCCCCATATATCTTTTGATTTGCACGAAATTTTGCATAACGTAATGAATTAGGCCTAGAGTGATGTCTGCCAAGTTTCGAGAAAATCGGTCCAGATGTAGATATAGCTCCCATATATAGTTTCGTCCGATTTCATGTAAATGGTGCCCCAAAGTCCCTATATATCTTTCGATTTGCACGAAATTTGGCATAACGTACTGAATTGAGCATAGAATGATGTCTGTCAACTTTCGAGAAATTCGGTCAGATTTACATATAGCTCCCATATATAGTTTCGTCCGATTTCATGTAAATTGTGCCCCAAAGTCCCTATATATTATTCGATTTGCACGAAATTTGGCATGACGAACTGAATTAAGCCTAGAATGATGTCTGCCAACTTTCGAGAAAATCGGTCCAGATTTAGATATAGCTCCCATATATAGTTTCGTCCGATTTCGTGTAAATGGTGCATCACAGTCCCTATATATCCTTCGATTTGCACGAAATTTGGTACACCCTAATCATTTAGGTCTAGAATGATGTCTGCCATGTTTCGTGAAAATCGGTCCAGATTAAGATAGATATAGCCCTTTTTAGTATAGATTGATTTTTAGTAATTGACGCACCATATATGTTTTCGCCCGATTTCAAGTAAATTGGGTATCTAACTCCTCATGTTAGTCAGCTTGACATCAAAGATTGTACATCGTACAAAATTGAACATAAAATTATATAGTTGCGTTTTCTAGAAGTACAGACATAGACCAACGGATGACCTATTTATATTTGTTTTGAAGTCGATTTACATACTTTATGGATAGATCTAGGTAGATTCACATTTATATAAATATCACATATTTTATTTCATCCAATTTCATGCTAATAGTCTTGTTTAATATACCCATAGTGGTGAAGGGTATCATATTGTCGGCCCCGTCCGACTTTACTACTTTCCTTACTGGTTTGAGATGACTTATTTCTGCGAAATCGAATGAGAAATATTTTTGTAACACATATATAGCCTTCTTATAACACATCTTGAGAGCATATGGCTTGCACAAAGCACCGCTTTTTTATTACACAGTGCAACACAAAAAATAATTATCGGAAAATTCCATAAAATTATGATAGAGGTTCTACAAATAGAAGTCGCGTGTAGCGGCATTTTGAATGTATATGTCGGGAGGTAATCTAAAAACGATTGGCAATATTTCCAAGATATTTGAAAAAATTCGATTAGGATTTTCGAAATCCTTGCATTCTGGGTATATAGTTTACTTGGCAATATTATTCATATAAATATGAGGAATATTTTTAACAATTTAACCCTCAGTCGACTCTCTGAAGGGGTCTTTGCGGTCCCCTTTTCCAGATATGATTGAAAACTCATTTTAAATTGAGTTATAGCAGGTCACAATATTCTACAAAAATATTCGCTCTAATGTTTTAATATAAGTCTCAGAATAGGTATCCTTCGGGAGGTATCATTATATGGGTGAGATGCCTAAATGCCTGCCGATATATTTCATTATCATCAGCTCGAGTTTTTTTTTATCACGATATCCGTAGAAGGCGGAATGATTACATCAGAGGGCTAAATCCTCTTTTTCGAACTCCATACTTTGTAGGATAAAAACTGACTATTTCGAGTAACGATTATCCTCCATACTATGGTAGAATACGCCTATATGGGGACAACCTCAACACGTGGAACAAATCAGGTAACTATTTTAATATTAACAAGTGAAAAAAGCGTTGAGTTCGACCGTGTCGATCTTTGGATACCCTCCACCATAGGTATACTGACAGGCACTTGTAACGAAAATATAGAGAACATACCAAAAAGTGGACCTATACCGATAATTCTACAAACGGATTTACGTAAACTTTTATGTACACCAAATACAAATTTCAGCAATTATTAATGGAGATTTTTTCCCAAAATCTGAGAACCCCAAAACATGGACTATATATTATATGAGGGCTAGACCTAAGACCGATATATGTCAATTTCGAACCCAATATTTTAGTTTTGTATCTCAATTCTTTCCTTTAAAAGGTATCATTATATCGGCGTGCTACCTAAATACCGGCTGAGATATTTCATTATCGTTAGGTGCGAGTCTTTTTATCACGATATCTTTAGAATAAGCCTATATGGGGACAACCCCAACACACGGAACAAATAAACTAACTATTTGAATATAGCAAAGGGGATTATACGCGAACTACTCCTAAAAGGGGCGAAGAAAATTTGTTACTATATACGACTACAAAATACCAAATTACAGCGAATTCTGTTGAGAACGCGCTCAATAACCCCAAATATCGAAAGTTGGGGGTATACTTATATATGTGTAAAATGCGATCAAAAACACCCAAAATACTGAAATTTGGAGGGTACAGTTGTATGGGGGCTACCAGAAAAAGTTTACCTATATTATTGATACCCAATAAGAATCCAATGTACCAAATTTCGGCGAATTCGGTTGAAAATTGGAGAAAAGTTGGGGGACCCTTTTATGGGAGCTATGCCTAAACGTGGACCGATATATCCCATCTTCGAACTTGACCTGCCCGCGATCTAGCTCAATTAGTTGAGACGCTAATGAGACGAAAATGCGGTAAAAACCCCTCAAAAACTGAATGTTAGGGTGTGCCGTTATAATTTTTAGTGGAGAAATTTAGTACCCAAATATTTCCAATCTCAGCGAATTCGGTGGAAAAAGGCACTCAAGAACCCCAAAATACTAAAAATTGGGGGGGTAACCTTATATAATACCGATTTGGCTAATTTTCGAACTTGGCCTGACTTCAGACAAAATTCGGTTGAAAAAGGCACTCAAGAACCCCAAAATACTAAAAATTGGGGGGTACCCTTATATGGGAGCGATATAGCCCATCTTCGAACGATGCAGACAAAAGACTCTATGCAATATTTTGGCGATCTATCTCAGTTGGTTTAGAGGCTAGATAAACACATTTAGATCGTTATAGAATTTTACGCTGATCAAGAATAAATATAAATATACCTATAAAGTATATATATTTATATTATGAAGTAAAGTCAGACATGATTACTTCGATGAGTTACAAACTGAAAAACAAAATTAATATACCCTCTATACTATGGTGGAGGGTATAAAAAACACTGACTAAAATATAAGCATTATCCCTGTGTAGTTATTTAGAGGAACCATAATCATCATTTTTGGTATGAGGATTTCCCACCTTAATGAGAACCCAAAATTACAAATTAAAGCCAATTCGGTTCAATTACGTCGTCAAACTCCCCAAAATACCGAAATTTAGGAGGCACCGTTATATGGAATCTACCCAAAAAATGCACAAAAAAATTAGGTTGGGAAAAAGAAATCCATTATTTTTATATGATCTATAGGTCTTCATTTAACATGCTTCGGAATGTCCGATTTGGACCAAATATGCACCATTTTGTTGTATGATTTGTTGTAATTTTAAAGGTAACTTCATAATGCCTCTCTCATAGAAGTCCTGCTCTCTATTTGCAAAAAAACTCAAAATCCTCCGTACATACCAATTTTTTATCATTAATGGCATTTTGCAATGCAAGTAAAAGATGATAATCGCTTGGTGCCAAGTCCGGACTGTGTGGCGGATGCATTTAAACTTCCCAACCAAGCTTCCGAAGTTTCTGGCGAGTCACTGTAGATGTGTGTGGCCTAGCATTGTCCTGGTGGACCTGCCCATTTCTGTTCAATTGGTATCTTAAAACGGTCCAGTTGTTGACAATAGGCATCTGAATTTAGCGTTTGGTTATATGGAAGCAACTCGTAATAAAAAATCCCCTTCCAGTCCCACCAAATGCATAGCAGGACCTTCCTCGTCGTTAGTCCTGGTTTGGCCAGCGTTTGAGGTGCTTCACCGCTCGTTTTTTCACAGGGCCCGTTTATGGCTTCACAGATGGAAATGTGATCCATGTTTTCTGTTAATTGGTGTGGCACCCAAACATCGAGCTTTCTTTTGAATCCAGCATTGTGTAAATGGTTTAAAACAGTTGTTTAAAACAGCTGGTCGATGTTACGACTGCTAACATGTAGGTCAACTTCGATCATTTCTCAATTTTTAACGACCTAATGGATTTCTTTTTACCCAACGTAATATTATCTTTTTATACCCTTCACCACATGTCTTTGTACATATGTTTGTAACAGGCAAAAATAAACGAGATAGACCCATGGTTCCGTTTGAGAATATGCATAGAATCACTTTCTGAGTCGATTTATGCATGTCCGTCTGTCCGTCCGTCCATGTATTTTTGTTAACAAAGTACAGGTCGCATTTATGATCCGATTTGGATGAAATTTGGCACAGGTCACTTGACTGACCCAAGGACGAACCCTATTGAAATTGGAGAAAATCGGTTCAGATTTAGATATAGCTCCCACATATATTTTCATCCGATTTTATGTAAATGGTGCACCTATATCCCTATACATCATTCGATTTGCATGAAATTTGGTATGGCGAACTGAATTGAGTCTAGAATGATGTGTGCTAAGTTTCGTGAAAATCGGTTCAGATTTAGGTATAGCTCCCATATATATTTTCGTCCGATTTTAGGTAAATGGTGCACCAAAGTCCCTATATATCTTTCGATTTACACGAAATTTGGCATTTGGAATTTGGAATTGAGTCTAGAATGATTTGTGCTAAGTTTCGTGAAAATCGGTTCAGATTTAGGTATAACTCCCATATATATTTTCGTCCGATTTTAGGTAAATGGTGCACCAAAGTGCCTATATATCTTTTGATTTACACGAAATTTAGCACAGCGTACTGAATTGGGTGTAAAATGACGTGTGTTAGTTTTTGTGAAAATCTGTTCAGATTTAGATATAGCTCCCATATATATTTTCGTCCGATTTTAAGTAAATAGTGCACCAAAGTCCCTATATATCCTTCGATTTGCACGAAATTTTGCATAGCGTACTGAATTAAGTCTAGAACGATTCTTGTTAAATTTCGTGGAAATCTGTTCAGATTTAGATATAGCTCCCATATATATTTTCGTCCGATTTTAGGTAAATGGTGCACCAAAGTCCCTATATATCTTTCGATTTACACGAAATTTGGCACAGCGTACTGAATTGGGTGTAAAATGACGTGTGTTAAGTTTTGTGAAAATCTGTTCAGATTTAGATATAGCTCTCATATATATTTTCGTCCGATTTTAGGTAAATAGTGCACCAAAGTCCCTATATATCCTTCTATTTGCACGAAATTTTGAATAGAGTACTGAAGTGAGTCCGGAACGATGTGTGTTAAATTTCGTGAAAATCTGTTTTGAACACTTTGACTTCGTCCATGAATATATTTTCGTCCGATTTAATGTAAATTGTGCACTAAAGACTAAAAGTTTGGCCGTCTACCACACAATGTACAATGTACTGTAGTTTCTATAACCTTTCGTGTATCAAGTTTTCTTGAAATTGGTTCAGATTTACATACTGCTCCTATATATACTTTCGTCATATTTTAAGTAAATGATGCACTTAAGACCCAAAGCTAGGACGATTGACACAACGCACTGAAATTAATATAAATTAATTTCTGGCAAGTTGCCTTGAAATCGGTTAAGATTTAGATATAGCTTAGCTTCCATATACAATTTCGACATATTCGGGTTTATTGTACACCAAATAATAACTGGGTACCGGATTGATATTACATTTTAAACAGTGAAGCATACCAAATAGCGTGTGTAAAATTTGCTGTAAATCTATTTACAAAATTAGGATAGGTTGCAGAATGACATGTGTTGGGATTGATGCTAGTCGGTTTACTTATAGATAAAGACCATGTCAATGTTCCTTCCTTCAATTTCATGTCAATGTTCCTTCGAATATACCCAAAGTGGTGAAGGGTATCATATAGTCGGCCCAGTCCGACTATACTACTTTCCTTACTGGTTCAAATTATAATTTTCAAATTCTCAATTTAAAGTTATTTTATTGTCTTCAACATCGGATTTTTGTTTGTGGTTTTCAAAGCATATTTCTGAATATTTGTGTGCTGCATATTATTGTAGTTTCAACAATTTATTCTTATTATACTCCATCGCTTTTAACATGCTAAATATTTGTTCTCAAATAAGTTCTTCCTTCTTAACAATTCCTTTTG
>NW_026883910.1:0-54050 GCF_032173495.1 Musca vetustissima
TGAGTTTGGCAAACAAAACATTGAACAGACAGTCAGACAGATATGGGTATGGGTACTGCACTTGGATGGAATATATCAGCCAACTACAAAAAGAACAAGAAAGAGAAGACGAACAACAACAGCAGCAGCAGCAAGAACATCACTACGAATCACACTCTACATACCTGATCGAACCAAAAGGATGTACGGAATGGAAAGATACTTTTATTTCTTGAGGTTTATCGGTTTATAAAGTATATTTCATTGCAGTCATTAAGTACAACATTTATTTAAAATGAAATCTTTTGACCAACTGAACTGAACAACAGCACAGCCAGTGAAGAACGTCTGGACAGTCACACAGCGAAACAGTCCGACGACGTCGTATGTACAGAAAAAAATGGACAGGCAAATATTTTTCGACAGTCGTCTTCGGTGTGAGGCGAATAAATGCTGACTGAAGGTTTGCTTCAATGACTATTGGATGTTGGTGGAGCTTGAATACCCGAAGTGGGAGGGGTAACAGTATAGTGTTTAGTCTACGAACGTTAAAATGCAAAAAAGAAATTTTTTAACATAAAATGTTGAGATATTAAAAGCTGCAATAACACACAAAATTGCAAGATCAACAAAAATATATTTTTTATTGAAATTCTTTTTATTTTATTTTTAATTGCAGGCTGTGCAACCCCTGGCACTAACACAATTATAATTTATTTAGTCATATTCTTCTTTATAAGTCACGATAGAGCTCCTAGGATGCTTGGTATTGGAAATGGTTTAGGTTTAGGGTTTTTAACCTAATTCGGTACAATTTGGTATTTTTGCCGACTTTTGTAGAGTTATGAAACATTTATCATCCAATGTGCTAATTTAACATTCTCAATGTGTCAAAAATCTTCATACAAAAATTATCAATATTGACCCAAAATTTTGGGATAGGTCCCATATTACGGTACCCCCATTATTTGGTATTTTTGGGATATTGTGCGCACTTTCCTAGCAAATTGGCTGTAATTTTTGACAAGTTTTCCCCAAAATTTTAACATTTTGGTTCTCGCAGCTTTTTAAACTCTTGGCTAAAAATGCACCATGGGATATCCATTCGCTAAGTTCTGTCGGACCGAAAGAAAGTATTTTCTTTTATGCGGTACCATTCCGTTTTCAAATATTAATTTTTCCTATATCATTTGAAATACCAAAGTACAATTAACATCAGCAGACAAATGTAGCCAGCTTCCTGAAATTTTGTTTTGAGATCGGTGTGTAGTCGGACATGCGTAAATATATATAGAATTTTATTCTTATCAAGAATATATATACTTTATGGGGTCTACGGTGAATATTTCGAGGTGTTGCAAAGGGAATGACACATTTAATATACACTCCATCTTTTGGTGGAGGGTACACAAATTCTGCAAAGATATTTTTTCACCTCCTTAGGCTAGAAACAAATTTTTAAAAATAAAAATTTAATATGAAACTAAACAATGTCCTATATTATCTATAAACTAAACAATGTCCTATATTATCTATGCAATGTCCTACATTATCTATCTTTTTCTTTTGAACTAAATCCGTTTGAGACAATGTCTAAAAATTTTACTGAAAATTAATTTTATAATATTTAAACTAAGGCTATTGATAGAAGATGGTGTTTATTGGTCCACACCTTCTATCGACTCTCCTACAAAGAGTACAATTTTTTAAAACTGTAAATCGCATGCAATCAATCGGCTGAAGAGTAATAAAGCAGCAGGTGCCGATGGGTTACCAGCCGAACTACTCAAGACTGGTGGCCAATGCTGATCAGGAGCATGCACCAGCTGATTAGTACAATTTGGCTAAAGGAAGGCATACCCAATGATTGGAACCACAGGAGACGAATTAGTCTCCTTCTCATCGCATATAAGGGGCTATCCAGCGTGCTGTGTGAACGACTGAAGCCAATGGTCAATGTCATTATAGAACCATACCAATGTGACTTCAGACCTGGCAAATCAGATTTTCACCCTGCTCCATATCCTGGAAAAGACTTGCAGAAAAAAAATCGACTCATTCCACCTATTCGTCGAGTATAAAGCCGCATTTTACAGCCCTATAAATTCAGAAGTATTTAAATATGCAGTACAACTTTAAGTGGCACAAGGTCAGCAGTTAAAGTCGAAAAGGACCTATCGGTGCTCAATACCGAACATGGATTCAGACAAGGTGACAGTTTGTCGTGTGATCTTTTTAACATCCTGCAAAAGGTGTCAATGAATCCACCACAAATTCAAGAATGCCCCTATAAAATTTCCCTTAATTGGAAAAATTAAATATACAAATTTTACAATAAGCGCCACATTGAAAAGCAGTAAGGAAAATAGTAAAGTTGGACGGAAATTGAAATTCTGCAATTCATTACGCTGCACCAAATTGCATGCAAACCGAAAGATATTAAGGACTTTAGAACAACATTTATATTAAATCGGACGCAAATATATATGGGAGCTATATCTAAATCTGGACCGATTTTCAGGAAACTTAACACACATCATTCTAGACCTAATTCATTACGCTGTGCCGAATTTCGTGCAAATCGAAAGATATGTAGGGACTTTGACCATTTACATTAAATCGGACAAAAATATATATGGGAACTATATCTAAATCTAAACCGATTTTCACGAAACTTAACACACATAATTCTAGACCTAACTCATTACGCTGTGCCAAATTTCGTGCTGATAGAAAAATTTTAAGGGACTTTGGTGCACCAGTTACAATAAATCGGACGAAAATATATATGAGAGCTATATCTAAAACTGAACCGATTTCCTGTAAACTTAACACACATTATTCTAGGCCTAATTTATTACGCTGTGCCAAATTTCGACCAAATCGAAAGATATATAGGGACTTTGGTGGACCATTTACATTATATCGGACGAAACTATACGGGAGCTATATCTAAATCTAAACCGATTTTCATGAAACTTAACACACATCATTCTATACCTAATTCATTACCCTGTGCCAAATTTCGTGCTGATCGAAAATTTTAAGGGACTTCGGTGCACCATTTACCTTAAATCGGACGAAAATATATATATGGAAGATATATCTAAATCTGAACCGATTTTCAGGAAAATTAACACACATCATTCTAGACCTAATTCATTACGCTGTGCCAAAGTGCGTGCAAATCGAGAGATATGTTGGGACTTTGGTGCTCCATTTACATTAAATCGGACGAAAATATATATGGGAGCTATAACTAAATCTGAACCGATTTTTCCCAATTTCAAAAAGGTTCGTCCTTGGGCCAAATAAGTGCGCTATGCAAACTTTCATCTAAATCGGATCATAAATGCGACCTGTACTTTGTTTATAAAAATACATGGACGGACGGACAGACGGACATGCGTAAATCGACTCAGAAAGTGATTCTATGCATATTCTCAAAAGAAACGATGCGTTTGTCTCGATTCATTTTGCTGTTACAAACATATGCACAAAGACATAATGGTACTCCCCTAGGTCTGAGTAACACATCCATCTTAGATTTCTTCCTTCAATATTGCGGTAATTTACGGCTAGATAATTGCATCCTAGAGAATCGGGTATTCAGCAATTCATCTTAACCCGAGCTGTGCTAGCGTGACCATATGGTCACACTCATAACACGATCAATGAATCATCTAAAAAACCTCTACCCGAGCAGTGCTAGTGTGAACATACGGCCACTGCCCGAAAATTGATCCTGTCGATTATCCTGATAAGAATAATGGTACTCCCCTAGGTCTGAGTAACACATCCATCTTAGATTTCTTCCTTCAATATTGCGGTAATTTACGGCTAGATAATTGCATCCTAGAGAATCGGGTATTCATCAATTCATTTTAACCCGAGCTCTGCTAGCGTGACCATATGGTCACACTCATAACACGATCAATGAATCATCTAAAAAACCTCTACCCGAACAGTGCTAGTGTGAACATACGGCCACTGCCCGAAAATTGATCCTGTCGATTATCCTGATAAGAAAGGATACAAATCTGAAAGTTTCGTCTCACAATTCGAAAAAATAATTACAGCACTATTCGGGTTAAATGTCATATTATCAAATATATTATACTAGCATACACCCGCTACTTCGTTATCGGATCTTTTAATAACCACCAAAAATTTCATAGTTAAAATAAACATTAATTTAGTACGCAATATAAGTTAATTGGGATTTATGTATGTACTATATAAATCAGTAATCATTGGTCCTATATATTATTTACTTTAAAGAAAATTTCTGATCTTAGACAGCATTTGTTCCAAACATAGGTAGAAGAAGCTTTGATGATCGAATCATATTAAATCGAATACTACTTACTAATGTTAATCGATCATTTTTGAAACTTTTTGGCTCCTTTCGGTAGTTTAAAACCGTTATAGAGAGGATTTCCCTTGAAAGTTGGGGAAAATTGGTATTTGTGGTGCGTTGCGTGTAACAGAAACGTCATTGAAAAGAATTGCCGGTATATCCCCTACATAAAGATCCCGCCCATTAATCATTACATAGAAAGTCAAGGCAGTATAAAATATTTCCAGTGGGGTTGGAAACGTCATTGCACATAAATATCAGTATTGTTATGGTAAAAGTTTTAGAAACGTTTGCATTTTAAAGTGGCAATTATTTGTACTTGTGGTGTTCAGTTATTTGTATATGAAGTCCTGTCGGTTTTTCGCTACATCGGAAGTTTAAACTACAATTGACAAAATCATTCGCTGTAGTATAGGTCCATGAGGGGTCGAAAACTATATTACAAATTTCCAAAAAAAATACGTAATATATTTAATTTGTCATAACTAAATACACATACAAAATGCGAAAAGCAATTTTTTTATAGAAAAAGCTTTGTAACAAATTTCTGAATTCTATCTCCACTCTAACCGCAGTATATAAAGTGCTGTACTTTTTTGTACCTTTTAGAACATATTTCTGGAAAATATTTATGTAGAAATTTTTGCTGTCACAGATTCCTTTAGTACTTTAACCCATTTAATAAACCAGTGAGCGGAGCAGTATAGTCGGACGGGGGCGACCATAGGATACCCTACAAAACTATCACGGAACTCTAACTTTCTGCTGATGTTTATTTCGACCCTGGGCAATATTTCTGATATTTGCACCGCCTTGCCGATTAGAGGTCAACAGTACCTCTTCCTTACACTGACATATTTTCCGAATATTACTAATTTTCAGTCGTTCTAATTTCTTGTCCATATTCCTTTCACCGTGGGTTGTGTTGTGATGTTCGGCTTTCAATTGTGGACTATAGACCGACTCGAAAAAACACAAAAAATTATGTTTTCGGCCCATTTCATCCCAAAATGATTATGTGATCATCACCGAAAATTATAGGCGTTGTCCTTGACCATATCTGGAATCTCATGGAATAGCGATCAGCGCTACAATTCCGCACTCTAGTGTGGTAATGGAGCGACCAGAAAAACCGACAAAAATAAAGTTTTTTGGTCCATTTCATCACCTAAATATTAACAGATTTTTCCAAAAACAATAGGGATCTTCATTGGCCAGAACCCATACTACACGCAAAATTTCGTGAAGATTAGCCCATAACTGTGGCCTGTATCGTGTTTACAAATTATAATGGACAGACGGACGGACACACATGTCTAGATCGACTCAGCTAGTCGAGATATGACGATCGATATATTTAAAGGTGGGTCTAGGACCATTATCTCGCGGCGTTACAAACGTTTGGTGCTGCACAAAGCTATAATACCCTGACAACATAGTTGTGTAGGGTATAAAAACGTTATCAATACACTATATTGTTTGCGAACAAAAGGTCTCCACTCTTAGTACAAAAAATTAGTAAATTTATTACCATTCACTGTTGTACAATGTTTAGTACCAATTTCCAAAAAAATGTATGCATATCATTCTATTTGAAATAGTTAAGCTACTTCCTAACTTTCGGATTTTACTACCATTTGTACTAATTTAAAAAATATATTAATGCATAGCATAATCCTAGTAATAGTGGAACGTGCCTCGCTTCCGATTTATATTTCTACCAGTTCCATTGTAATTTTTATTTAGTAATTTTTTAGTAATAATTTCCAAAAACAAATTATGTATAACATTCCATTTCCAATATTTAATCTATATATATAAAAGAGTTGCGTTATAAGTGACTGACTGATCATCAACGCCCAGACGAAACGCCTAAAGCTAGAAACTTGAAATTTGGCATGTAGGTCCTGTTTGGTGCGTAGGCGTGTGATAAGGCGGGATTTTTGGAAATTCGAACTAAAAGGTACTAAAAAGTACTAAAAACTGTATTACACGGGAAGGGTTAGATGTAGAACTTTGAAATTTGGTACGTAGCTTTGTATAAGACGAGCAAAGAGGAATGTGTGAAAAAAATTTGGAATTTAGTACTAGAAGGTACTAAAAAGTACTAAATATTATATTTCATTGGCACCGGTGGAGATAGATATCTGAAACATGGTATGTAGCTTAAGCTATTACAAATAGAATGATGTGCAAAAAATGAAATTTAGTACTAATAAGTACTAAACATTACATCTGAATGAAATCGGTGAAGATTCATATCTGAAACATAGTGTGGAGCTTAAGCTATTACAAATAGAATTAGGTGCGAACATTTTTTTGGAAATTAGTACTTAATAGTACTAAAAAGTACTAAAACTATATTACACCGGAACGTTAGGAAGTAAAACTTTGAAATTTGGTATGCAGCTTTGTCAATTATAAGCGAAGGGCGATGTGTGAACAAATTTTGGAAATTAGTACTTAACGTACTAAAAAGTACTGAAATATGGTATGTAACTTAATCGATTACAAATAGAACGATGGGCAAAAATATTTTGTTGGAAATTAGTACTAAAATGTACTAAAAAATTATGAATATTGAATTACAATAGAACCGATAGAGATAGAAATCAGGAACTTTGTATGCAGCTTTTACTATTACAAATAAGTACTAAAGTGTTGATAAAAAGTACTAAATAAAAAATACAATGGAGCCGATATCTGAAATGGTACTAAATATTAAATGACACGGTGTAGATTAAAAATTGAAATATATATTATTGGAAATAAGTACTAAATAGAAATATACTAAATATTTGTACTAAAAGTGGGAAAAGTTAGTACGCAAACATAATAGTATAGTAATGAAGTTTTTTATTAAAAGGGTTCCAAAATGCCTGGAAACTACAAAAATTGTATTGAGCGATTAGAAGTGGTAGAGTTTGGAATTCGTGTATGTGGCTTCTAAAATACAAATATAATTATTCCCAGCGCCATCAACAAGTTTATAAGGATAAAAATTAGTATTGCCTAATACACCAAGAAGTTGGTAAATTGCACTTAAAGGTACCAACAAGTACTAAATATTTGGTACGGTAGAACGGATAAAGATATGAACCTGTTATTAAATACTTATCTAGAACTATAACGACAAACATTTATACGTAACTGCTTTCCAGCAATAATTTTTAAAAGTACAACACATTGTATACGGCGGTACGGGTGGAGATAGAATTTGGTACAAGTCTTTTTGTATTACAAACAATGTTTTCGCAGTTTAGTACTTAGGGTTCTAAATATTGTGTACGACAGAACGGGTAGAGGTAAAGTGCTGACATTTTGTTTGTATAATCCAAAATCTGATCTAAAAACATTGACAGTTACATGAAATATAGTTTCCAACCCATAGACTTATAGTACAGCGAATGATTTTAGAATTTTACAAATAAGTGAAACAAGGCACTGAACAACGCAAGTACTAAATTGTTGACACTTTTAATCGCAAATATTTCTAAGATTTCTACCATAACAGTACTGACATTTATTTCTAATGATGTTTCCAACCCCACTTACGCGAATATTATGGTGTGATGAGAAATGTTGAACATTAATACCGTTGAATTTGAGAAATATATGAAAATGAGTAAAGTTTTCTCTATATAGTAAAATTCGAGCACCAACGCTAATTAAGCCTATGTTCGAAGACTAAGATCTAAGATTTTTTTTTTTAAATTAAGGCATAGGAGCTATCCAAAAGCGTGGAGATTATTAAACTGTGATATGGATCATTGTAAGTACATACTTAGAAATGCATAAATCTGTATAAAGTTATATTGTGTAGCTAAATCAATGTTTATTTTAACTATAAAATATAAGTTTTTTTGGAAAGACCCGCTAACGACGTAGCGGGCATATGCAAGTGTTATATAAGAAGACTCATATTTCTATCTCTATCGGTTTTATTGTAACATAACAATATAAACTTTTTATTACTAAATTAAAAAAATATATGTTCGCCCATCATTCTATTTGTAACTGCTATCTGTTCCATTGCATTATACTATTTAGTATTTTAAGCACCAAAATTTGTTCGCACATTCCCGTTCGCTTATCATTGACAAAGCGGTATACAAAATTTCAGAGTTCTACATCCAACTGTTCCGAAATAAAACGGTTTTTGGTACATTTTAGTACCTCTTTAGTACTAATTTAAAAAAAAAAATATTTGTATACAACATACTTTTTCTAATGGCTTAAGCTGCATACAATGTTTCAGATATGCATATCTACCGTTTTCATTCAAATATGTTATTTAGTACTTTTTAGTACCTCTTAGTACTAAAATTCCAAACATTTTCACCCATGACCCTTTCTAATTATTGACAAAGCTGCATACAGAATTTTAGTACTAATTTCCAAAACCTATTCTATTTGTAATAGCTCGAGCCGCATACCAGGTTTCAGATATGTATATCTACCGATTCCATTCGAATATAATGTTTATTACTTTTTAGTACATATTAGTACTAAAGTTCAATTTTTTTTGACACATACACCTCTTCTAATTATTGACAAAGCTGCATACCAAATTTCAGAGATCTACTTCCAGCCGTTCCGGAGTAATACAATTTTAGTACTAATTTCCAAAAAATATTTTTGCACATCATTATATTTGTAATAGCTTAAGATATCTACCATGTTTCAGATATCTATCTCCAGCGATTCCATTCAAATATAATATTTAGTACTTTTTAGTACCTGTTAGTACTAAGTTCCAAATTTTTTCACACATACCACTTCGTTTATCCTAGACGAAGATGCATACCAAATTTCAGAGCTCTACATCTAACCGTTCCCGCGTAATACAGTTTTTAGTACTTTTTAGTAGCTTTTAGTACGGATTTCCAAAAACCCCGCTTACGCCCCAAACCCGACCTACATGCCAAATTTCAAGTTTCTAGCTTTAGCCGTTTGGCCAGGGCGTTGATGATCAGTCAGTCACTTATAACGCAACTTTTTATATACATAGATATTGATCAGTTTTATTTTTAAAATCGTATAAAATCCATTTTATTTTATTTTCACAATTAGCATTTTGAGGATCTTCTCTAAGACAATTTACAATTTATCTTCACCCACATTGTCAGTTCACCCCTTATGTCCAATAATGTGCTAATCATTTACAAACACATTACCAAGCGAATTACATAAATTTTCCACATTTTTAAGCTGAATTGGCAGTAGTTTGGTATATTGTATTACCAAATCTTTCTGCTAAAAATTATAAATAATTGTCCATTTTTGGGGTAGTCTTCTCAAAAAGATTCCCCGAATTTAGGTATTTATTTCTAGTTTTTCTATTGAATTGACGGTAAATCTTCCTGACTAACATTATCTATATGGGTCAATTTTTTATCCCCCCAGGCTTACATATAACCCCTTTCGTTGTATATGAAAAGAGTTAAGATATTTGCTATTATGATGGACAAACAGCAACTGAAATGGTCGGTTTATATGCTGTGAAATTCTTGCATAATTTAGCCACATCCGTATTTTTGTACATCTTTTGTAAAAATCCCCATTAGAAATTTATGTGGGTTAACAACTTCGGTTGGAAAAATTGTTTGTATTAATCCAGTTATTGGACTTTTATGTTATGATCCCGACTATTATCCATTATGTAGGAAGTCACGGCAGTATAATATAGGGGTCAGAAACTACATTGCAAATATATTTCAATATACTTTGGTGGAAATATTATGAAAATTTGTCATAAAAATTTTACTGAAATTTCATATTTTTGGTCTCAAGTGAGTTCCAAGATATCATTAGGAAACATTTTTTGACTTATTATCCCCTATACATTAAGATCCCGCCACAATTCCGAAAATAGTTCACTGTAGTAGAGTTCGACGTGGGGTTATAAACAAGTATACATGTAATGGAGGGTAAAATAAGTTCAACCTAGCCGAGCTAAATTTTTTAATTGCATTTTTGACTTGTTATACTAATTGAGTTTATGAGTTTATTCTTCATGTCTTGTCCAAGGTTGCACAGCACTGGTATTTTTAGAAAAATATTAATTTTTACCTGAGATTTTGATATTGCAGTACATATAAAATATTGTATCGTTTTCGTTTCTTTTCGCTAAATTTTGCATGATAATGTCTTTTTATTGGTATTTGTCAAGGAAAAAAACAAAAATACCAATAACATGAGCGTAAACAAAGTTCAAAAAGCTCTTATGAAATGTTTTCTGTTCTGGTAGTTGTTGTTGTTCCTGTTGTATAAATCGTGCCGTGCAGTAGCAATTCAACTACAATAGCAACAACTGTGTAAGTTGTATGTTAACGAAAATCACCCACTGTGTCCAAATGTAAACTTAAGAAAAAATGTTTTCAAAATATTTATGTGTGGTAGTTTAAAAATTATGGTTGTAATACAAAAAGAGCTTATCATATGAATTTATTATTCTCATCGGACGCCTCATTAAAGGTATCCCGATATTTTGTGGATTTAGAGCACGGCGTTCATCCGAATTAGCTATTCTAATTGGCTGCCAAATGGTATACACAAGACCATAGCCCTAAGATTGTGAAGCTTGGTAATTGTTTTTTTATACACTCCACCATAGTATGGAGGGTATATTAATTTTGTTTTTCCGTTTGTAACACATCGAAATAATCATTTCCGACCCTAAAAAGTATATATATTTTTGATCAGCGTAAAATTCTATGACGATATAGACATGTCCGTCTGTCCGTCTGTCTGTTGTAATCACTCTAGCGTCTAAACGAATTGAGATAGATCGTCAAAATTTTGCATAGAGTCGTCCTTTGTCTGCAGGCAGGTCAAGTTCGATGATGGGCTTTATCGGTCCACGTTTAGGCATAGCTCCCATATAATGGTACCCCCAATTTTGCGATATTTTGGGGGCTTTGATCGCATTTTTCTACCGAATTCGTTGAAATTAGGTACTTTGAGTTCTTATTGGGTAGCAAATCTCTCTACTAAAAATTATAAATATAGGTCCATTTTTTCGGGTAGGCCCCATATAATGGTACCCCCAATTTTCGGTATTTTTGGGTTCTTGAGCGCGGTTTTTAACGGAATGCGCTGAAATTTGGTACATTGGGTTCTTATTGGGCACCAAATTTCCCCACTAAAAAAAGCCCCCATATAAGGGTACCTCCCAATTTAAGTTGTGTGTTAAGTTTACTGAAAATCGGCCCAGATGTAGATATAGCTCCCATATATAATTTTGTCCGATTTAATGTAAATGTTGCACCAAAGTCCCTATATATATTTCGATTTGCACGAAATTTGGTATTGCGTAATGAATAAGGTCTAGAATTATGTGTGTTAAGTTTCGTGAAAATCGGTTCAGATTTAGATATAGCTCCTATATATTTTTTCTTCCGAGTGTGTGTAAATTGTGCACTAAAGACCCAAAGTTTGTCTGATTTCCACACAATTGGTACAATGAACTGTAGTTACTATAATACATTTCCTTTACATTGCTTTATATAATTTTGTCCCATTGTAAGAAGCAACCCTATATCTGACCAAATGAAAACTTTAGTGTAGGTTACAGAATGACATGTTTATGGATCCATTTTCATGTTAATGGTCCTTCAAAAATTCGACGTCTGTTATGATTCATCTGTTGAATATACCCAAAGTGGTGAAGGGTATCATATAGTCGGCCCCGTCCGACTTTACTGGTTTTCTTACTGGTTTATATTAAAATAGTTTACTGATTTGTTCCGTGTGTTGCGGTTGGTTAGTCGTTACGGGGAATAGTCAATTTATACCCTACAAAGATTATTTGGCCATCTGTTGCAAGCATTCCGCCTTCTTAAGGTATTGTGATAAAAGAAACATCAAACATAACGATAATGAAATATTTCGGCAGACATTTAGGCATCTCCTCAATATAGTGATACCTCCTGAAGGAAAGAATTGCGATAAACAATTAAAATATTGGGTACAATATTGGCATATACCGGCCATTAATTAGGCATAGCCCTCATATAATGATATCCCCAAATATTTACCATTTCCCTACACTATGTAATCAATATTAGTACCCCTTTAGGCATATAACTCTGTAATCTAAATTACAGTAGTTTGAGGATTTTATACTCTTCCATGCGTTATCAGTATCAGTCCACTTTTTGGATCTTGCAGATTTTAGGAAAAATCCCCATTAAAAATTTTTCTACCTAAACTAAAGTATGTCATCTTTTTTTATAATATACAAATTTAAATTCTTATATTTTATACAATGCTGTTTATTACTAAATATTGAATATGTGATATTAATACACTTACATGAGTAGTTAGCCACTTGCCAAACATTGAAATATATGTTTATTTTTAGAATAATACCTTCTAAAATATCATTAAGAGATGGAGTATTATAGTTTGCAATTTAAATGAAATCGGCCTTAATGGCTTCAAATTGCATTTTTGGAATAAATAAATAAATAAAATAAATAAATAAAAATTGCTGAAGTTTGTATTTGGTGTACTTAATGGTTTACATAAATCGGTTTGTAGAATTATCGGTATATACCCACTTTTTGGTATGTTCCGCCTTCTTAAGGTATTGTGATAAAAGAAACATCAAACATAACGATAATGAAATATTTCGGCAGACATTTAGGCATCTCCTCAATATAGTGATACCTCCTGAAGGAAAGAATAGAGATAAACAATTAAAATATTGGGTTCAATATTGACATATACCAGTCATTAATTAGGCATAGCCCTCATATAATGATATCCCCAAATATTCACCATTTTCCTACACTATGTAATCAATATTAGTCCCCCTTTAGGCATATAACTCTGTAATCTAAATTACAGTAGTTTGAGGATTTTATACTCTTCCATGCGTTATCAGTATCAGTCCACTTTTTGGATCTTGCAGATTTTAGGAAAAATCCCCATTAAAAATTTTTCTACCTAAACTAAAGTATGTCATCTTTTTTTATAATATACAAATTTAAATTCTTATATTTTATACATTGCTGTTTATTACTAAATATTGAATATGTGATATTAATACACTTACATGAGTAGTTAGCCACTTGCCAAACATTGAAATATATTATTATTTTTAGAATAATACCTTCTAAAATATCATTAAGAGATGGAGTATTATAGTTTGCAATTTAAATGAAATCGGCCTTAATGGCTTCAAATTGCATTTTTGGAATAAATAAATAAAATAAATAAATAAAAATTGCTGAAGTTTGTATTTGGTGTACTTAATGGTTTACATAAATCGGTTTGTAGAATTATCGGTATATACCAACTATATTTTCATTGCATGTATCTGTCAGTATAACTATGGTGGAGGGTATCCAAAGTTCGGCCCGGCCGAACTTAACGCTTTTTCACCTGTTTATATTAAAATAGTTATGTAATTTGTTCCCAGTTTTGGGTTTGGTTCTAAGACTCTGTTGTAATCATATCACCTGCGGAGGATATCGAGATAAAAAACTAGAACGTAAGGTTCTATAATGAACTATAACCCGTATTTAGACCTAGCCCCTGTGTGGGAGCTACCAGAAAGAGTGGACCGATATTCCCCATCCTCGAACTTGAACTAAGTTTGGAAGAAATATTAATATAGCCATAGTTTGGATGAAATCAAAATTTTCTGGAACAAATTTATTCCAAAGTAACATGGGGTCTTTAACCATTTTAACCGTGTCAAAGTGTATACACCCTCATTACCCATAAAGCTGAGGGTATAGTTGTCCATTAAAAATTTCTGAAATCTGTTTTATAGTTTACATTGTGTTTTACATAACCGGTTTGTGGAAATGTCGATATAGGTCCACTTTTTGGTATTTTCCCTATATTTTCATTTCAAGTACCTGTCAGTATATCTATGGTGGAGAGTATCCAAAGTTCGGCCCGGCCGAACTTAACGCTTTTTCACTTGTTTTTTTTTTCTGACAGCAATTTACCATGACATAGTCTCCATATAAAAATTCTGCTCGTGTTTGGGTATTTTGGAAGTCCTACTCATGGTGGAAGGTATAAAGATTTGGAACGTACCGAATTAGAAAACGTTTTAGCTTTTTTGGCTAATCAAATTTTAAAAATTTCACTTTATAAAAATCCGAACCTTTTTTTAAAGTTCTCTTCCTAACTTATTTTCCCTCCCCTCTTTCTTTTCACATCATATATATTTTTGGTGCATATTTCCGATCATATTCATTTCAATTTTTATGCTTACGAACACAGATTTGTTTTTGTTGTTGTACTTTTTTGAAGATGATAGTGGCAACGACGACGAAGGTTGAAACATATTTGTCTGTTTTCATATTATTGCTGTTATTGTTGTTGTTGTTTTATATTTGTGTCAGGTTATTGCATTGAGGGTTTTGGCCATTGGGTCCATATTGCCCACAGGACTTCTGTGACCGATGGCGTGAATGTGTGTGTGTTTGTGTGAAAAAGGCACATAGGGAGGACGTAAGGGAAGGTGCTAACCAGACATTGGAATTGCAAGTGCACATAAACGAATAAGAGTCGGTCGCACTTATTAATGCTTTAATAAATGGCATTTCATATTTTATTATTCAACTCAAGAGCAGAAGCAGAAGAAGGTTTGCTGTTGTTCCTCTTTTTTTGTATTTATTGTAAAGAGAATTCATTCGCACAGTCACAAAAATTTCACAATACGTGAACAGCACAAAGATTCTTCGGCACATGCATATAACAGCAGGACAAATCATTTGACAGTGAGCCAAAGTACAAGCCAACACAGCATCAATTGAATGTTGTGGTCAAACTTGTTGAAGAACATGCAAAATGGCAAACAACATGACCACCACAAAGTATGTGAAGTGGACGGACTCACTGCAATTTGCTAACTGTGGGGTTGAGTTGGGTTAGGTTGGGTTGGGTGAAAATAAATCTTCTTCATTTAAACTATGTACAGGTATTTTTATCATAACATACATTCTACAGGTCTAATAAGACAGAAGACCTGTAAAATGTATTCCATATCTATAGAAGGCCAACAAAAGATGTACTACCAAGGAAAGTCTGGGTTGTGAGGACAAGTATAAGACCTTCAATATGTGGAACACCTATACATAACGTTCTCTGCATTGGCATTGAAAATGGGATATATAGGTCCACTTTTTTGCCATATAATAGAACCGCCCATATAAAGGTTTTTCCAGTTTTAACCACGTTTTCCAACAGAATATTCCATTTCGGGTTCTTGGAGGTTTAAAACCGTTTTTACATAAAAAGTGAATATGGGTCCATGTTTTGATATAGACTTCCTATAAAGGTCCCTCTACAGATTATATTTTTTATCATTCCAGGTCATTAAAGGTTTAAATATATTTGCAGAATATTTTCAATATTGATCTTAAAAATTCCCAACTAAAATAGCAGTAGTTGAATATTCCGGATTCTTGATAGATAATAAAAGTCTTTGCAGAAAATTGCCTATCCAAAAATACCAATTATCTTCTATTACATAGTTATATAGCTAGTTACTTAGTGATCTAGTTACTTTATATCCAAAAATGGAACATAAAGTATACAATTGACTTCATTTGTTGATTGAAAAAGCTATCTAATTCTGTAGTTACTGGTAAGGTAAAAGTAGTGAATCGACAAACAAGACAAAAAAGGAATTGTCATTTTCTTCAGGTTTTTTTTATAATTTTCAGAATTCTGAAAGCAAATTTTTTAAAAAATATGTTTATAAACAACATGTCGTATAAGACATATACATATATCCACGATATACATTATGAAGTGCTGTTGAATTAAAAATCCGGGAAAAATACATAAGATAAGTAAGTTTTATTATTGCAACACAATATATATATATATATATATTTTCCGCATTATTATCTAACATATTTTCAATAGTTGTCACTTCAGAAGCATCTAACAGATTGAGAAATATACTTTAATTTTTGAATAGGTAAATATTCTCCAAAATGACCCATATCTTTATTTATATTTTGTAATTTTCTGTTTCAGATGCTTCAATATTTCGTAGAGAACGGATGTTAAAACGGTCAAGAGACAAAAGAAATGCAAATGTCAATATGACGGCGTAAAAATTCTGATAAAATGAAACATAAACTATGTGCAATATAAATTTTGATATAAATAAAAAATACACATTCCGTATAACATTTATTTATTTAATTTTCCAAACTGTTATAATAGCCAATTTGCTACATATTTGTAACTAGGAATAATACTTAACAATGGTATCTACCCAAATGACTTGTAATGCAGGCAGGGTACAATTGACTTCCCCAATGACATACACATGTTAAATTAACCAGTCTAGGGTATGATGTGGTAACTAGTGGTAGTTACAGGTAATTAGTAAAATAACTAGTTCATAACCAGTTACTCGAACTACTGGGCATTTACAATTTTCTTCGAAGACTTTTTTTGACATGTATTGTATTTTTATAACGTACACCACAATATCATTCTGTTTATTATGTTTGTAACATGCAAAAGGAAGAAAGTTTCGAGTATATACATACAATCTAATTGTGAGTTGATTTATGCATGTCCATCCGTCACTTCATGGATTTTTTTTGTAAACCAAGAAAATATGTGGCTCAGGTCATTTATTTTTCTCACGAATTGTCTTTAAGAATCGACTCCTTTTTGTTCCTGTCTTTTGAAGTCCTATCGGTTGTTGTAAAAATATATATCTTTAAACATCCCTGTCTTTTGAAATCCACTTATTGGTCAAAGTAAAAATATTTGTTAAAAAATCCACTGCTATTGGTTCCAATAAAAATATTTTTAAATTATCTATGCCTTTGGGTCCAGTATCTTTTTTATAAAATCTACATCCATCAGTAATCTACGTCTCAGTAAAAATATTTGTTAAAAAATCTTCGCATATTGTCCTCGGTAAAAACGTTTTTTTCCTCTGAAAAATATATATTTTTAAAAAATTCAAGCCTACTTTTCCTGTGTAAAAATATGTACTTTAAAAATCCACGCCTATTTATACCCTTTACCACACTGTGGTACAGGTTATTATGCCTTTGTGCATATGTTTTTAACAGGCAAAAGGAAACTAGATAGACACATGGTTCCTTTTGAGAATATGCATAGAATCACTTTTTAAGTCGATTTATGCATGTCCGTCTGTCCATGTTAAATTGTAAACAAAGTAAACGACGAACCCTATTGAAATTGGGAAAAATCGGTTCAGATTTAGATATAGCTCCCATATATATTTTCGTCCGATTTTAGGTAAATAGTGCATCAAATTGCCAATATATGCTTCGATGTTCACTAACTTTTGCAAAACGTACTGAATTAATCCTAGAACGATGTGTGCCAAATTTTGTGAAAATCGGTTCAGACTTAGATATAGCTTCCATATATATTTTCTTCCAATTTTAGGTAAATGGTGCACATAGGTCCCTAAATATCTTTAGATTTGCACGAAATTTGGCATAGCGTACATAATTAAGTCTAGAGCGATGTGTGTTAAATTTTGGCATAGCTTACTGAATTATGTCTAGAATGATGTGTGCAAAGTTTCTTGAAGATCGGTTCCGATTTAGATATAGCTCCCACATATAGTTTCGATCGATTTTAGGTAAATAGTTTACTAAAGCCCCTGAAAATCTTTTGATTTGCACGAATTTTGACATAGTGTACTGAATTATGTCTAGAATGATGTGTGCAAAGTTTCTTGAAGATCGGTTCATATTTAGATATAACTCCCATATATAGTTTCGCCCGATTTTAGGTAAATTGTCCACCAAAGTCCCTGGAAATCTTTTGATATGCACGAGTTTTGGCATAGCGAACTGCATTAAGTCAAGAACGAAGAGTGTTAAGGTTCGTGAAAATCGGTTCAGATTTAGATTTAGCTTCCAACGACGTAGCCAGAGGGGGCCCTTGAAGGACGTTATTGCGTTTGTTTGAAATTGGTTCAGATGTAGCAATAGCTTCCATATGTATTTTGAACGTGTGTCTGGTTGAAATTAAATGTTGAACAGTGCGACGTACCGAATATCGTGTATCAATTTTGCTATACATCGTTTTCCATAAATTTGTCCCATGGTACACAGACGACTCTAAATTTGTCCGAATGAAATTAAATTTAGCATAGGTTGCTCCTTCGAGGGAACAGTGACATGCAATTGTAAAGATACATATGTACAATATACAATGTGGTGAAGGGTATCATCCCAGTCCGACATTACTACTTTCCTTACAGGTTTTCCTCTGTAAAAATATATACTTTAAAAAATCCAAGCCTCTGTAAAATTTGTGTACCCTTCACCACACTGTAGTACAGGGTATTATGTCTTTGTGCATATGTTTGTAACAGGCAAAAGAAACAGAAAAGAAGGAATCGTGGTTCCTTTCGACAATATACATAGAATCACTTTCTAAATCGATTTACGCATGTCCGTCTGTACGTCCATTTATTTTTGTGAACAAAGTACAGGTCGCATTTATGATCCTATTTGAATGAAATTTGGTACAAAATATCTATTTGGCCCAAGGACGAACCCTATTGAAATTGTTTAAAATCGGTTCAGATTTAAATATAGCTCCCATATATATTTTCCACCGATTTAATGTAAATAGTGCATTAAAGTCCCTATATATCTTTCGATTTGAACGAGATTTGGCATACCGTATTAAATTAGGTGTAGAATGATGAGTGTTAAGTGTCGTAAACATCGGTTCAAATTTAGATATATATTTTCGTCTGATTTGAGGATAAATATTGTACTAAACTTGTCCGATTGACACGAAATTTTGCCCAACATATCAAATTAAACTAGAATTGCGTTACTTTGTTGAAATTGGTGCAGTGTATCGATTTTGAATTTAACATGGGTTGCAGAAAGGAATGTGTATGGTTTGATGTTAGTCGATTCATTTAAAGAAAATATCACCTATTTCGTTCAATTTCATATCAATGTTGCTTTGAATAGGCGACGTCCGTAAGGATACATATGGGTATCTTGTAGTCGTCCCAGTCCGACTACTTTCCTTACTTGTTTTTTATGGTTCAAATATCTTTTAGATCACAAATATAATTTCGGTCGATTCCATTTCAATGGTCCTCCAAAGATACTATGTATTTCTGTTCTATCTACAGGATATTGTACATAAATATATTTTGTATGTAACCAAAGTGGTGAAGGGTATCACATAGTTGGCACCGCTGGACTTTTGAACTTTCCTTACTGTTTTTTTTAATAGCTGATTGCTATTTTACCTACATAATTATAAGACATGTAAAATAAGTTCTACACCTAGAAGATTTATAGAAGGACTTCCAGAGCTTCTACTATAGTAGATCCGTAGAATATTTTCTTATCACATACCATCCACAATAGGTCTACGAATTATATCCATCCTTTACCACTGTCTTCGTCATCGAACACAATTTTTCACTTTGGTTCTGCATTATATCTCAGCTATAGAATTGCAATGTTTATTACTGACTGGTCAAGAATCATAAAAGTATTTACTGATGTTTATACATCAAAAAACGCATACATACGTATATAGGTGGCACAAAAATAAGCATGCAATGACTTTTATTATACGGATGTATATGGTAAACACGATGACGTTGCCAACAACTTTCATACATAGATCCATAACTAAATGGCGTTGACCAGCAAACAACAACAAGGCCTGATGTTAAAGATGGTGGCGATGATGATGACGATGACTTGAATTGCATTATTGTAAATGACTAAGGATATTCCATTTGTATCTACTTATAAATACTTTATGAATGTAGAAACCACATGAATACATACACACCTATGTATGTGTTTGCATTGTGAAGTGCTGGGTCTGTGGTCATTTATTACTGAATCAGTTCTTCATATGCAGTACTTAAGCTTTAACTGATTTCGTTTTTTATAAAAATTTATTGCTAGCGGCAGGTAGAAATATATTCAACTGGACAAGCGTTGTTGTTGTTTTTGTAATTGTTGCCATTGTCAAGTCATGTGTTCATATCGTTTGTGAGATTTTGTGATGTTTTGGCCGTTGTTATTGCATTATTTTGCAACTGACTAAAGATCGTCAAAAAATAAAAATAACCAGCAAAAATATAAAACAAAAATATATTTTTAAACATTTACAATGACGACGACGATGATGATCATCATCATCACCATCAGTCTTTAGAAGATATGGATGCAATCAATTGTCAGGAGTTCTTCTGTTTTGTATGCAAAGAGTGTGTACATTTGGTATTACAGAATTTGTTGTTTCAAAAGTAGATTATAGGTTATTTGTAGTTATTACTTTGATTTAGGCTACATTAAGGCAAATTGCATTATCCGTAATCCTATACAGAATATATGGCTCTCAGTTTTTATAGAGTTTCAAAAGTATATCTGGACAATGTTGGTAGTAAAAGACCCTAGAGATTTATATTACTAGGGTACCACTGTCTCATTATCATTACATCCTCCTCCATAAGTTGGAATTTATATTATATTTGAGTCGTTTATTTTAAAAGAGTTTTAAGTCCATTTTTTCTTATATTAAAATATTTAAAGATTCGGTTGGAATTTGTTCAAAAATATTTGTTTAGGTTCGATACATTGTTTACGATAATGTATATGTTCGATATGTTGTTCACCCCTTCCGTAGCATACCAATTATTATTCACATTAATTGGCCACTCATTTGAGTCAATGGGGGAATCTTCTCTGCACTTCTTCTAGGAGTCACATTCGCCTGGTTCGGATTGTAGGAGAGAGAATTCTCTCTTTCCTACGCTCTCTCCTAGAAGCAGGGCTGCCATATTTGCCGATTTATCGGCATTTTGACGATTTTCCACTCTAAAAATGGAAAATACCGATTTTCAGATTTTTGCCTCAGAATTGCCGATATTTTAACAATCGACACAAATTGTCTAACTTTTTAATTTAATACGGCGTTACCATACAAACATATAAAATTGGCAGCTTTAAATCATTTTAACTATCGGCGACTCGCCGCAGCCGTTTTCAATGGCTTAGATATCTGCATTTTTTGTCAGATATATTAAAACGTTTTGATTTTAATTTAAATTCATGTAAATGCTTAAAACTTATTGATCCTGGAAGAGTAATGAAGAAGTGCAATAATTATTTTCTAGATATTTTAAAAGAATTCCCCGATTTTATTTTTGAAACTGAGAGGCAATCTTTAGACTCCGAGTTTAGGGAGTTAAACTTTCTGAATTTTGAAGAAATTTTTGAAAATGCAGAATATAATTTAAAAAGTTTTTGGAAAAAAATTTCCGAAATTAAACGTGGGGACTCCAATTTAGCTTTTCCAGTTTTGTCTAAATTTGTACAAAGAATTATGGTTCTTCCACACTCCACAGCAAATGTGGAACGAATTTTTAGTCAGGTAAACCTTAACAAAACTAAAATTAGAAGCTCACTTGAGAATGATTCATTGGAAGGGATTCTTTATTCTAAAGATTACCTCAAACTAAATAATTCAAATTGTTTTAATATCAAAATTGATAATGAATTACTAAAAATGTGTAATAAAAATATGTACTAGTTTGTAAGTTATTTTTATGACCTTAATACCACACTCTGTTATACGTAAATCTGAAAGATCTCATTTTTTGTAGAAAAATGAATCTTTTATGTTATTTTTTTATACAGAATTGAATTTGTTATCTTCTTTTAATGTAATAAACAATATTGATTTGTTATAAACCAAAAAAATATGAATTTATTTATAAATTATATGCTGCCGATTTTTAAAAATACAAATGCCGATTATGCCGATTTTTTTCTGAAAAATTGACGATTTTTCATGAAATTTAACTGGCAGCACTGCCTAAAAGTCACATTCGCTCAGTTCGGATGCAGAGAGGACTTTCCAGTGCTACGGTCGTCGATGTGATCTCGACCTTGTTTACGCTACATTTGCTCACCGCGACTTCACTTGCCATCTCGATATCGTTGGTTAAACTTGCTTTCTATCTCTCGTTGTTTAAAGACTTGCAATCTAACTATCGTTGTTTAAACTCACTTACATTCTTGCTATCGTTGATAAAACTTGCAATCTCGCTTTCGATCGAACACGCACTCATTAAGGTAAAGCTTTGTTTCTTTGGAAACTCACTCACTTACCGAATAAAGTTTGAAAATACATCTTATACCCAACTTGTTTTATTTTTTCTTTCTCTTTTTGGTTTTTCTCCCCCTCATCGGTATCACGCCAACAATATTGTTACGTGGTATTAATTTTTGTTTGTGGCTTTGTGCCTAAAATATATTTAAACCACTTTCAAAATAATCGACTAATGTCGGGCTCTGATCTTCCGGAGTATTTTTCTTTCAAACACTCCAAGTGCTGCCTCATACACCAGGACAGACAGTATCAGCGTCCTGTAGTGTGTAAGTTTGGTCTGGAGAGAGGTGGGCTTGCTTTTGAGTTGCTTACTCAGACCATAGTAGCTTATTTTAGCCAACGCTATCCTTCTCCGAATTGCATAACAGATGTTTATGACGGTACCGAGGTATCTGTAATTTTCAGGTTCCACAGTTGATCTGAGAATACTAGACGTCTTAAGATTGATACCATCAGCTTGTTCTTCTAGCCATTTGATGTCAGTCCCACTTTGGTAGATTCCTCAATTTGTTCATTGTGACTGTTACCGCTCGCAATGTTTGACCAATTATGTCGATGTCATCGGCGTATACCAGTAACATGAGATGTTGGGTGTATACAGAGAGTGTCAGATCACACGATAAACTGTGACCTTGTCTGAACCCTAGTTCGGTATTGAAGGGCTCCGATAGGTCCTTTCCGACTTTAACTGCTGACCTTGTGTCAGTTAAAGTTATTAATTTTGCGGGAATGCCGAACGCAGACATCGATGGGCTGTCGAATGCAACGTAGATCTTATCCAGGATTTGGCGCAGCATGAAAATCTGGTGTATAGAGGATTTGCCAGCTGCATTGATATGATCCAATAATATTGATCATTAGCTTCAGTCGTTTACACAGCACACTGGATAGAACTTTATAGGCGTTGGGAAGGAGACTAATTCCTCTATTGTTGTATTGCATGCATTCCTCCACTCAAATTGTACTAATCAGTTGGTACATGCCTTTGACCAGGGTCTGACCACCGGTCTTGAAAAGTTCGGTTGATAACGATCGACACCTGCTATTCTTCAGACGATTAATTGATATTCTGATTTCATTTTGGCTAGGTGATGCGTAATCTACACTGCTATTACTATTTGTTACCGGAATATCTGCAACACTATCTGAATCACCAGCTTTCCTTCGTCATCTCTAAAGGAGGACGTGCCTGCACTAAAGCCTTCGGTTTAGTATTTATACACTACACAACTATTTTGTCAGGGTATTATAGCTTTGTGGAACCCCAAGAGTTTGTAACACCGCGAAATATTTGTCATATCTCGACTAGCTGAGTCGATCTAGGCATGTGTGTCCGTCTGCCCGGCTATCTATTATAATTTGTAAAAATGAAACATACCACAGTTATTGGTCAATAACTTCACGATCTTTTGTACGTAGGATGGGTTCTGCCCAATGCAGATCCCTTTTGCTTTTGGTAAAGATCGGTTAATATTTAGAGGATGAAATGGGCCAAATACTTAATTTTTGTCGGTTTTTCTCGTAGCTCCAGATGCCGCAATTATGACCCAAACTCACGAATTTTTACATGGAGAAGGGGATCGGGCCAAAGAATAAGCATGCCTGTTTTAATAAAGATCAGTCAATATTTTGCGGGCCAAATGGACCCTGAATTTTGTGTGACAAATGACAAAATTTGTAATCTATGACGTATATATTTACTCCTGAAGAACATAGACCCGAGAAGTTGATCCCATATCCAAGAGGAGTAGTTAACCTTTACATTGATATCAATTATATTGTCGTATGTATTCGGATGTGGGAGTTACACGTAAATATTTATAGGTGCTTACGTATTCAGATATTAGTTAGTAAACCATTATCATACTAGAGGGCGGAAATATAGCGCTGAACGCTTTGAAATTTTCCATGAGGTTCCAGTTATGGTCAAGGACAGTGCCTATAATTTTGGGTGATGATCAGATAATAATTTTGGGATGAAAACTTTTTTTGTGTTTTTTTTATTTAATCTATAGGCCACAATTATAAGACGAACATCACAACCCAGTCCACGGTGAAGGGAACATGGTCAAGTAATTAGAAGGACTTTGCTGAATATTAGTGATATTCGGAAAATATGTTAGTGTAAGAAAGAGTTTCTGTTGACCTGTTATCGGGCAAGAGGGTGCAGCTATCACGAAATATTGCCCAGGCTCGCAATAAAAAATCCGCAGAAAGTTACAGTTCCCATGTAGTTATGTAGTGTATCGTATGGTCGGCCCCGTCCGACTATACTGCTCCGCTCACTGATGTACTCTTTGGTATCATTTATTTACTTCAATTATTTGCCAGTTTGCTTCTATATTGTTATCGGGACAAGAAGTGATTTCGACTAGCAAGTGGGTAGGTTGAGTGTACCCAGAGAGTGTTACCTGTTGTGTTTGCAGATTTTCTAGGTTGAGTTTCCATGCTGTATTACATTGCACCTTTCCTGCTACATTAAGACGAGTGCGAACAGCTACAGCTACAAAATAGTGATCCGTATCACCCCCATTTACAAACACCCTATCTATTGTCTCAAAAAAAGTAAATTATAATTATTTCATTTAAGTTAAGAATAAATGTACTCCACCAAATGGCCAGCAATGATATTGCAAATTGTCTTCGGTCCGGTATTCATTAAAAATCTTGAAATCAACCTTCATCGAGAACAGACAAACTGATAAAATGTTAACTAAAATATTGGACAGCCCAATGGACAGACATAACGCGCTTGTCTGAGTAACTTTATTCTACCAACTGAGTTGGTTAGTGGTGGTGGCGATGATGAACGTATGAAGCTGTCCGAAATGATTGACGAGTTAAGAAATTAAAGAATTTTTGTCTGCAAAAAAAGTCGTTGTACCTCTAAAGAATCGATTTAATACTGCAATGAGCGGTGACTGAGTGAGCGAACAACAACAATAAATTTAAAAGCCAAACACTTGGAACCATGACCATCGTTGCGGTTGTTACCACACCATCCGAATATTGTGGCAAACAATTCACATTTTGGTGTTGTTTGGGTATTCTACACTGTTCCATTTCTGTGATTGCTGTTGTTGTTTTTTATTCTTCCTCGGTACTTCTGTTTTAATAAATTAAATCCTTTTTTTTATAAATGTATGTACCTTATCCAGGTTCTGAAAATAGTACACCATGAGTGCCGTCATTTGGTTAGTGTTTGTTCTTGTTGTTGTTGTGGTTATTCTTTCGGTTTCGCTTGGTTGTGGCTACAAAACGCTAGTTTAACGAAAAATACCTTTTAACAGATGACGATAATTAATCAGTGCACTACGAGCCCAGGTTTACGATTCCTTTTTTGTGTGTTGGGCCAGAAACATTCAAGGTCGTCACTTAAGTGATACGAATTTATCAAAATGTCTATTTGAAGAGTAATCTTTTCGGCCAAGAATGGTTGGCAATTTGTATGGTTGTGTGATTTGCTGTGTCCTTTTGTTTTGTATGTTACTGACTAGCTGGCTGGCTAGAATCAATTTTAAATAAATTGAATGTAATTTCTGGCATCTGGATTTTGTAATGGACAAACGAAATGTCTGTATGTGTTGTTAAACACGTGCTAAATGAATGTAAAGTGATTTGGGAATTAAAGAATCATCATTTATTAATCGTAGATATCCGAAATGTAAATTGTATTAAGTATTTGTAATCAAATATAACTACGACATATGATCTGAATAAAGGGATTTATAAGTACTGGTCATTTTATATATACATTTGATGGGAATGGAAGGGGATTACTTTTTATGAGTTGCTTCCATATGGCCAAACGTTAAATTCTGATCTCTACTGTCAACACTGGACCGTTTGAAGATAGCAATTGACCAGAAACATCCAGAATTGGCCAACAGCAGAGGTGTCGTGTTCCACCAGGAAACTTCGGGAGCTTGGTTGAGACGTTTTAATGCATCCGCCATACAGTCCGGACTTCGTACCAAGCATTCTTGCATTGAAAATTTGTTATACCCTTCACCACACTATGGTCAGGGTATTATGTCTTTGTGTATATGTTTGTAACAGGCAAAAGGAAACGAGATAGACCCATGGTTCCTTTTGAGAATATGAATAGAATCACTTTCTGAGTCGATTTACGCATGTCCGTCTGTCCGTCCGTCCATATATTTTTGTGAACAAAGTACAGGTCGCATTTACGATCCGATTTGGATGAAATTTGGCCCACTTATTTGGCCCAAGGAATTCACAAGAAATTGGAAAAAATCGGTTCAGATTTAGATATAGCTCCCATATTTATATATTTATATTCGTCCGATTAAATGTAAATGGTGCACGGAAGTGCCCATTAAATTAGGCCTAGAATGATATGTGCTGAGTTTCATGAAAATCGGTTCGAATTTAGATATAGCTCCCATATATAGTTTCATCCTATTAAATGTAAATGGTGCACCAAAGTCCCTACATATCTTTCGATTTGCACGAAATTTGGCACAGCGTAATTAATTAGGTCTAGAATGATGTTGTTTAAGTTTCGTGAAAATCGGTTTAAATTTAGATATAGCTCCCATATATATTTTAGTCCAAGTTAAGGTAAATGGTGTACCAAAGTCCCTTAATATCCTTCGGTTTGCACGAAATATGACACAGCGTAATGAATTAGGCCTAGAATGATGTGTGTTAAATTTCCTGAAATCGTTGAAATCGGTTCCGATTTAGATATAGATTCTTTATCTGACCAAATGAAAAAAATAATATAGGTTGCAGAATGACATGTTTATGGATACAATTTCATTTTGCTGGTCCTTTAAAAATATGAAGTCTGTTAGGATTCATCTGTTGTTCTGTTCATCTGTTGAATATACCCAAAGTGGTGAAGGGTATCATATAGTCGGCCACGTCCGACGTTACAACTTTCCTTACTGGTTTAATGATAATAAATTGGTATCTAGGGAGGATTGTGAAAATCGACTACTAGAGTTTTTTTTGCGAATAGAGATCAGGACTTCTATGAGAGAGGCATTATGAAGTTACCTTTCAAATGGCAACAAATCATACAACAAAACGATGCACATTTTCTTAAATCAGAAATTCCGAAGCATGTTAAATGAAGTCCTATAGTTCATATAAAATTTGAATTTTTCATCAACCTAATATATATGGGAGCTATATCAAAATCTGAGCAGATTTTTTAAAAACTTAATAACTATCACTCTAAACTCAATTTGGTACACTATTTACATAAAATCGGATGAAAATATAATTTCAATACGCCGTGTAAAATTGTGTCTCAATCGGACAAACATTGACAGTATGGTGCTCCAATTACATAAAATCGAACCAAACTATATAGAGAACTATATCTAAATCTGAACCGATCACAACAAAACTTCGCATACATCAATCTGGACCAAATTCAGTATGCTGTGCAAAATTTTATCTCAACCGGACAAAAATTGACAATATTGTACTCCATTTACATAAAATCGGATGAAACTATATATAGGAGCTATATCTAAATCAGAACCGATTTCACGGACGTCAATCTGTAGTAATTTCAATGCGCTATGCAAAATTTTATCTTAATCGGACCAATATAGGGAATTTGGTGCACCATTTAAATAAAATTGGGCGAAACTGTTCATGGGAGTTATATCTAAATCTGAACCGATTTGCTCCAATTTCAATAAGGTTTGTCCTTGGGCAAGGTAAGTGACAGGTGCCAAATTTCATTCAAATCAGGTCATAATTCGACTTGTACTTTGCTCACAAAAATACATGGACGGCAATACGTAAATCGACTCCGAAAGTGAATCTATGCCTATTCTCAAAAGGAACCATGGGTCGATCTCGATTCCTTTTGCCTGCTACAAACATATGCACAAAGACATAATATTATGTACCACAGAGTAGTGAAAGGTGTAATTAATATACCCTCCATACTATAATGAAGGGTGTAAAAGCAGTTAAACTTTGAAAAAAATGTCAAAAATTAATTCATGTTTATACAATTCTTATACCCTCCACCATAGTATGGAGGGTATATTAGTTTTGTTTTTCCGTTTGTAACGCATCGAAAAATCATTTCCGACCCTATAAAGTATATATATTCTTCATCAGAGTAAAATTCTAAGACGATCTATGCATGTCCGTCTGTCCGTATGTCTGTTGTAATCACTCCAGCGTCTAAACGAATTGAGATAGAGCGCCAAAATTTTGGATAGAGTCTTTTGAATGCAGGCAGGTTAAGTTCGAAGATGCGCTATATCGGTCCACGTTTAGGCATAGCTCCCATATAAGGGTACCTCCCAATTTTCGGTATTTTTGGGTTCTTGAGCGTGTTATTCTACTGAATTCGCTGAAATTTAGTACATTGGGTTCTTATTGGGTACCAAATGTCCCCACTAAAAATTATAAATATGGATCCATTTTTTCTGGTAGCCCCCATATAAGGGTACCCCTAATTTTCAGTATTTTGAGGTTCTTGTTTAACCGAATTCGCTGAAATTTGGTACATTGGGTTCTTATTGGGTACCAAATGTCCCCACTAAAAATTATAAATATAGGTCCGCTTTTTCTGGCAGTCCCCATATAAGGGTACCTCCCCATTTCCAGTTGTTGGGGGGTTTTGAACGGATTTTTTCACCGAATTGGCTGTAGTTTAGTAATTTGAGTTCTTATTGGGTATAAAATCTCTTCACAAAAAATTATAAACATAAGTCAATTTTTTCGGATAGACCCCATATAAGGGTACCCCCAATTTTGCGATATTTTGGGGGCTTTGATCGCATTGTTCTACCGAATTCGTTGAAATTCGGTACTTTGAGTTCTTATTGGGTAGCAAATCTCTCTACTAAAAATTATAAATATAGGTCAATTTTTTCAGGTAGGCCCCATATAATGGTACCACCGATTTTCGGTATTTTAGGGTTCTTGATCGCGGTTTTTAACGCAATGCGCTGAAATTTGGTACATTGGGTTCTTATTGGGCACCAAATTTCCCCACTAAAAATTATAAATATAGGTTCTCTTTTTCTTGTAGCCCCCATATAAGGGTACCTCCCAATTTCCAGTTTTTGGGGGTTTTGACAGGATTTTTTCACCTAATTGGCTGGAATTTAGTAATTTGAGTTCTTATTGGGTAGCAAATCTCCCTACTAAAAATTATAAATATAGGTCTATTTTTTCGGGTAGCTCCCATATAAGGGTACCCCCAATTTTCGATATTTTGAGGTTCTTGAGCGCGTTTTTCAATCGAATTCGCTGAAATATGGTATTTTGTAGTCGTATATGGTAACAAATCTCCCCACGAAAAATGAATAATATTCACCGCTTTTTATGGGTAGTCCCCATATAACCCCCTTTTTATATTAAAATAGTTATCTGATGTTTTCCGTGTGTTGCGGTTGGGTAGTCTAAAGATATTGTGATAAAAAAACTCAAACATGATGATAATGAAATATATCGGCAGACATTTAGGCATATCATAAATATATTGATACCTCGTGAAGGAAAGAATTGAGATAAACAATTAAAATATTTGGTTCAAAATTGGCATATACCGGTCATTAATTAGGCATAGCCCTCATATAATATTCACTATTTCCTACACTATGTAATCACTATTGGTCCCCATTTAGGCATAGCCTCATATACAATTACAGTAGTTTGAGGATTTTATACTCTACCATGCGTTATCAATATCAGTCCACTTTTTGGATCTTACAGATTTTAGGAAAAATTTTAATATCGTCCTTACCCTGAGCAACATTTTCAGCCAACTATTACCTAAATTTCCAACAAAACAGATCACAATAAACCTGAAACTAATCAATTTCACAATATAATTTTTGGTCCATCACACCTTGAATATCAATACGAGACAAATGGCATGAAGAATCGTCCATCTCCTACCGGAAATCCACATATTCTCAAATGCATGACAAAATTGGCATCTCACTACCAGTCATGCCATAAAATTCCCAAAAAAGTATAAAAATTTATTTCTCCGTACTCGCAATGATGACAGGGAGCGTAGCTATTCCATGTTTTGGTTACTTCATTGTCGGATGCCTAAGTATGTGTGACCGTTTTCGGCGGGTACTTTTTGGTATTATAACTCTTCTTAACACAACCTAGCCGTTCTAAATCATTCACGAAACCATTTTACGCTAAAAGCGAACGAACGCACACATAACATGCAATTAAAAAATGGCGCATTACCTCCTTTTTACTTGTGTTGAGAAATTTATTTGCAGGTAATACACAAATTTAACCCTAAACATTTTTGTGGTGTTGTTATTGGTATTTGCTGTTTTTGCTCATTCATTCGTTTGTGAATTAAGCAGGGAATTTCTTGGAATTACGGTTGCCATAACAAAAATTAAGCAACAGAACGCAATGTATGGACGGGTGGACGGACAAGACCCAGGCCCATTGATGATAAAGTGGCAGTAATTCATAAACCATAAATGAAGTAAGAAAAACGATAAGAACATCGTCTGTATGTAATATATATAACAAATCTTATTGGGGACAGTTATCAGAAGAATCAGTCTTTACATTTGTGGGATATAATCCAAAATATACTCTACTAGGATGATTGGTATTGAATATGCGATATATCGGTCCAGCGTCCATATAATTATATATTCCATTTTTAAATCCGGTACCGCAATATGGTGTTATATTATCAGTCCTCATATAACGGCACCCTCCAATATTCGGTATTTCGGAGCTTTTAAACAAGAAATTAACTGTAAGTTTATGTTTTAGGTCATCATTTCACTAAAAAATATCTCTATTGGTCCAAATTTCTGGGTAACACCCCTTTTTGCATTTTCCTACTGACATGGCTCTAATTTGGTATAAAGAATTCTTGAAGGCATATATACATATACATATATACAGAAAATGATCAGTATAGGTCCAAAGGGTGGTCACATATCAATATTTGTAGGTTTTTGCGCATTTTCCGAATGTAAATGCTGCAATCCGGAGTAAAGGGCAAATAACATGTCTTTGTGAAAAATTGTCTATATAGATTCAAGTTTTGATATAGCCAAACATGAAGGTCTCGCCATATTTTCGGTAATAGTAAGTATTTAATTGATTTGTATACCCTTCACCACACTGTGGTACAGAGTATTATGTCTTTGTGCATATGTTTGTAACAGGCAAAACTAATCGAGATAGATCCATGGTTCCTTTTGAGAATATGCATAGAATCACTTTCTGAGTCGATTTATGCATGCCCGTCCGTCCGTCTGTCTGTCTGTCCATGTTAAATTGTAAACAAAGTACAGGTCGCATTTATTATCCGATTTGGATGCAATTTGGCACAGCTCACTTATTTGGCCCGAGGACGAACCCTATTGAAATTGGAAAAAATCGGTTCAGATTTAGATAAAGCTCCCATATATAGTTTCGTCCAATTTAACGTAAATGAGGCACCAAAGTCCCTATATATGTTTCGATTTTCACGAGATTAAGCATAGCGTACTGAATTAGGTCTAGAAAGATGTGTGTTAAGTTTCCTGAAAATCGGTTTAGATTCAGATATAGCTCATATATATATATATATATATATATATTTTTTTTTTTCGTCCGATTTAATGAAAATGGTGTACCAAAGTCCCCATATATCTTTCGATTTGCACGAAATTTGGCACAGCGTAATGAATTAGGTCTAGAATGATGTGTGTTAAGTTTCTTGAAAATCGGTCCAGATTTAGATATTGCTCCCATATATATTTTCGTCCGGTTTAATGTAAATGGTGTACCAAAGTCCACATATATCTTTCGATGTGCACAAAATTTTGTATAGCGTAATGAATTAGGTCTAGAATTATGTGTGTTAAGTTTCGTGAAAATCGGTTCAGATTTAGATATAGCTCCTATATATTTTTTCTTTCGAGTGTATGTAAATTTTGCACAATCTACTGAATTTAGTATAGCGTACCGTGTGCTAAGTATAATAAGAATCGGTTCAGATTTAGATATAGCACCCATATATAGTTTCGTCCGATTTTAAGTAAATGGTTCACCAAAGACCCAAAGGTAGACCGATTGACACAAAATTTTACACAACGTACTGAAGTTAAGGGGACCCCCCATTCTCGGGGTCAAAATTTTTTTGATTTGATTAAAATTTAATTCTACACTAGTTGAAGAATGCCCCTACAAAATTTCACGTGGAAATCTCAAGAACTCTTGAAAATATAGCCGATTAATTGTGTCAGAATCACAATTTTTTTGCGAATGGCGGGCACGATAACTCAAAAACTAATAGTCCAATCGATTCCAAATTTTTACACGTTTCTCTGTGAGTGTTTAGCTATCGTATGAACTAGGATAAAGCCAATCGGTGAAGATCTTCCTTATTTTTTAACTTGGTTTTTGGTAAAAAAATCGGCGATTTTCCAAAAATATTTTTTCAAAGGTCCGCCATTTTGTTAAGTTTAGAGCGAAGTCAATAATTCTAGTTCATACGAGAATTTTTGCATAGTGTTCCGTCTAGATAGACGTGTCTGCAGTTTCGTTCAAATCGTATCGCACATATACAAATTGTCGACCAATTTTATTTAAATTATGCGCCAAAAACCCTACCACATCTTGTCGAATTAAGTCATCCGGTCAGATTTATATATATGCACCAAATACACAACCTTTGTATTCAAACGAAATTTTTGACAAAATTGCTAAGCAAGAATTGCTATTTATAATACCCCACAGCAAGTTTTAGGTTACTAAATTAATTATAGAATGACATGTATCATGTTTTAAATTGGTCAAGACGCCCATATAGCTCTCACACATATTTTTGTCCCGTTGGATAAGGAACACTAAGAACCCTAAGGCAGCCCGATTGGCATGGAAGTTTGCATACATTGCCGAACGACATTGTTTGAGGTCGGCATATATAGATATATTACACGTTTAAATTCGTCAGGGTTTCTCCAAAAATACTATGCATGTCCGATGCATTTCGTATTGTCATTTTCAAGTGAGATCCTTGTCAACTCTCTAACCAAGCGTAACGATAATTTCAGTATTTCTTCTGTGATATGAAGGCACATCCTTAAGTTATACTGACTAAAGAGTATTCAAACGTTCCTCTCTAAAAAAAAGTTAATTTTTTCTACAGCCTTTTTCGACTTATTAAAATCTATATTTTATTGTTATGTTTTACTCCCTCCTCCTCTATGTACTATAAGAGAACCAAGAGAACAAACATCAAAAAACAGCAACATTAACTGCCATTAAAGTGGACTTTAGAGATAAAAAGTTAAGACCAACACAGTCATATTCCATAGAGGCAGTGGTGGCATCATCATTACCATCATTGTCGTTGTAGAAAATTCAGTTTTCAACTAAGGGACATTATGACTGTTGTTTTTCTCTTGCCACATTAACGGCAACAACTATCTTGGTATTATTAGAGGCACGAGAAGAATGAATAAAAAAGAGCGTTATTACCAATAGCAAATTGTTTTCTTTTTTTGATGGTTCAGCGATCGATATACGATGGTTAGTTTGATCTGGTGTGGGAAAGTAATTGTAACTACAATCATAGAGGCAGTTTTATTATAAATTCAGCCGTTTGGTGTAGCTCTCCGGGTTTGGGGAAAACGTCTATATAGGTCCATGTGAGAAAACAAGAGTATTGTTATAACAACAAAAATTGTAAATAACACGAATGTTTTATCAATACCCTATGAACATTTTTAGGTCCACCCTGTCATAAGCTGTACTTACCTTACAGCACGAGATAAACCAATTATATAACCCCACAGCATGTTTTAATCAATACTAAGGTCTGACAATAATTGCTCCTAACTGCCGCATTGTATGAACCATTTAAACAAATACTTCCTTCTATTTTAATAATTTTGTCCTAACTTATTATTCCGAACCTCCATTTATTGCTTCATATGCCTTGTCTTATTTCTAAACATTTTTAGCCGCTATCGCCTCCCAAACACTTTAAGAGGAAGAGTGTTTTTGTTATTAAGGTTTATATTTCCAAATGGAGTTAGAAGTACGGAAATTGTGAAATGTTATTATACGATACGTACGATACTAAACATACGAGTAGGATACATTGCAAAAGCTCGTGCTATCGCTGCTGGCCACAGCTGAAACTGTGCCAAAAACTGTTTCGAAAGAAAGAACAGAAAACAAAAACAACAACGACAACCACTGCTTCCAATCGTGGTCAAACTCCATTTTGCAAATGTGTTATGCTATGTGAGTGTACGGAACCGACCAGCAAACCTAATATTCTTCTTTGGTCCCAACCGCATCTAAGTAATGATGATGGTGGGAAGCGTGAACAGCGTGAAGAGACCAGCAAACATGTGACGCAAAGTTTTTAGGTCGCCAAAGGTCTGACAGAGGGGATATAGCCAACAGATGAGAGTAAAGAAATAACATAACAACAACAACGATGACGACGAAAAACCAGTCGGATAAATGTTATTGTATGTGTATCACACATATACATACAAACAGACTGGGGTATACTACTTTTACTACATAGATATGGTGTTTTGGTGTGTTTAGATCAACATATGTTTGAAGTTAGCATGGCCTTGAGCCTTATAAAATGGAACGAATATTCTATGTAGGTTTTGCTGCTGTTGTTTTTGTTTTCTGCTTTTATACGTAAAGAAATTCTTTGGGATTTTTATTCGCATTTTTTGTGTGTTTTTATTGATTTTTTTCATTTACTGAAAGACCTATATTTCGTGGTAGTAGCAATCGATTTTATTTCATGATTGCTGGTTTTGATTTTATAACAAGAAATAAATCATTATTATTTTCTGCTGCCAAATTACCTTATATGCCAAATTACAGATTCCAAGAACCCGGATTCCATTCACTTGGAAACTGCCCTAAGACTATAATATTACCTTACCTATGGGTAAGGACTATAATATGCGTTACAAGTTAAAACATAAATTAGTAAAAAAGAAAAAAAAACAGTAAGGCAAGTCGGACAGGCCGACTAAATGATACCCTTCACCACATTGGGTACATACAAGAGATATATAAAATATCCTGTAGGTAGAACAGACCTATTATCATTAGAGGACCTTTGAAATGGATTCGGGCGAAATTAAATGTGTGATTTTCATAGATATTTGAGCCTATAGAAAAACCCAATGCATATACCATTCTACGAAAAATCCATGGAAATTGGGAAGATTTGGATTCTTTGATGTACCATTTGTATGAAACCGAGCAAACTTAGGTATGAATGTAAATTTTGACCTTTAACACAATAACTCTAAACCCACCTCTTCCAAGTTTCGTGTAAATCGATAAAACATTGGCTCTTTGATACACCGTTTACATAAAACCGGACGAAAATATATTCATGAGCTTGATCTAAATCTGAACCGATTTCAACAAAACTTCGCATTCGTCTCAGTACACTTTACAAAAAGTTGTCTCATTCGGATAAATATTCAAAGTTTGGTGCACCATTTACCGATTTCAACTAAACTTCACAGACATCAAACTGCACGTATGTACGCTGTGCAAAACTGCATCTTAATCGGAAAAATATATGGGGTTTGGTACGCCATTTACAAAAAAATCGAACGAGCTATATCTAAATCTGATCTTCACAGACATCAAACTGAACTTAATTCAGTAAGCTGTGCAAAATAAAATCGGACGAAACTATATATGGGAGCTATATCTAAATCTGAACCGATTTCCACATTTACATAAAATCAGAGCTATATTTAAATCTGAACCGCATACATCAATATGGATCTAATTCAGTGCGTTGTGCAAAAATTTGTCATGATCGGACAAATATTTGGTGTTTGGTGCATCATTCACGTAATTAAAACATTTAATGTGGCATACATTTTTTGATCAGCCCTCGATTCGTTTGAAGTACTTTTGAAATTTTTTTAATACAGAACACTTCGATATACTGCACTTAAGAGATTTAGTGTGAAAATAGAAAATTTTTGCATGCAATCTTTCCATAAATAACGGTTTTTATGAAAATACATCGGCTTTGAAGTGGCCACATAATTAAGACATTGTGTAATTTTTTGCTTTACTGCATTTTTTTTAAATATTTTTAAAAAATCCATTTAATTTAGTCAAATTATGTAAACTAACACCGAAAAAATCATTTACAGATAAATTTTTTTTAAAAAAAATCTGTAAAATCTATCAAAATTGCCAAAAATTTGTGCAGTACACCTAACATTCAGAAAATCACCTTTCTTATAGAAAATAAAGGTCCGAATGCACCAGAAATTGCTAGAATTGATAGAACACAATAAATAATTATCCAAATCAATCCATATTTGAAATAAAAAATCAAAAAATGGGAATTAATCTAAAGGAACGATTCAACTTCGATAGCCTTTATTGAAGAAGGCCAGAATATTTTTGCAGTCTGTGAGAAAATATCGATCGATATTGGCATTAGTAGTAGAGAATATGTTTTATCAAAAAAAAAAAAATATATATATATATATCAGTCACAACAGAACGAACAGAGATCAACGCCTATGTTGACTAGTAAAAGTTCTGGCACACAATTTCGTCCAAATCGGATCATAAATGCGACCTCTACTTTGTTCACAAGAATACATGGACAGGGCGGACATGCATAAATCGACTCAGAATGTGATTTTATGCATATTCTCAAAACGAATCATGTCTCTATCTCATTTACTTTTGCCTGTTACAAATATTATATCCCGTTTCACATTGTGGGGAATGGTATAAAAACGTCGTAAAATTCATTAGAGCCAAACTGGTTTACCTTCCAACAAGTGGCGTGCATTCAATCATATTTGGACTATATTCTGAAAACAAAATATTTCAAATTACAAATACTCAGTTTTAAAAACTGTGATGGTACCGAACATGCCAAAAATATAACGGGATATTTGTCAGGAAAAATTTTTTTATTCACCAGTAATCCGATAAGCATATATGGCTATAATCATTTCGATGGATCATTTATTCTGATCAAGAATATATAATATATGGAACTGAATAAATGACATGTACGTTTTTATACTTCTCACTACACTGTGATGCAGGGTAGAGTTGTTATATCTAGTTCAGTAAGCTGATCACTCTTGTTGGTTCAGCTCTTTTGAGTGAACTAGGTAGGTCTTCTAGTTCAATAGTTCAATCGGTCGCAATTAAGCTATTCCGTTTTAGTCCGGTCTCTCTTTTAATAGTTCATCGCTCTCCGAATCGTTCAGTTGATACTTAGCGTTCTTGTAAATCATGTTGTGTGAATGACAATAATTTTACAATTTTGTTTTTGGATTGGCATATACTTTTAAGGACCTACAAATATGTCGAGGATATTTAATGAAAAGTTTCAGAAGAGTTTATGTACTTACAAGGGGTGGAAATAAATGTTTATGACGACTTTTAAAATTACTTTACAAAATACGGAAAAAGATTGGCCAAATATTTTTTTTTTGGTTTACTAATTGAAAGTTAATATCACATACAAAATAAAACGCAATCGGCGTCGCTTTCATTTAGACCAAATCGAACTAGGCCAGTAAACAGCTCACATTTGAACTGAAGGAACGATTATTCTCGTTCGATCTGAACTAAAAAGAAAGACTTGGTAAGACCGAGTTCAGTCGATCTTTTCAATGAATTGTTCATTTGAACTAGTTCGTTCGTGAACTGTACAACTCTAGTCCAGAATGTTAGAGTAACTTCGGGTAATGTGAACTATGCGTCTAATGTGGAACACGCCCCATATCTAGGAAAATGCTTGAAATATGTCAATGCCGCCTTGATAAATGTTTTCCTAATTAGTGAAAACATAATAAATAATTGCAATGTTGAAAATTTGGTAGTAGAAATGTAGCTCTGATTGTAAGCCGAAAATTATTTTAAAATAAAAATATGCAATGTCGGGTAATGTGAACCACTATAAAAAGTGGAACCTTTTTTATATTAATATTATTTATTTACAAAGTTTTAATTTTTATTTTACAATATAAGTTCGCCTCAGCGCCAAATGGCTTTTCATGAGGACGAGTTCGAAACATGGGCGCATTTAATATTCGAGGAGGTATTCTATCCTCTGAAAACACGATATGCGAAATTACAGGTGCTTCGGTTGGATAATGAAGCAAGTACCTTCAAAATACCGCAAATGGGGCGGTACCTTTAAATTGGGGCTGTTCCAAAACATAAACCCATATATTTTTGCATTAATTGTAACCAAAAGTGCAATAAATTGAAATTTATCACAACCAAACCACTACCTACTTTAACATACTGATCCTCGTTACCCACACATACTGGTCCACATTACCCGCCAAGTTATTTTTATTCGCAGTTTAGAGTATTTTGAAATAGAATGCAACAATATTTTTATAGAAAAATATATATATAATAATTGACCTAGAATATATTTAGCCAACAAATCTACTATGTTGTGAAAACAATTTGTTTTTACGTTTTACCGTTTTACCCACAATATCAAAAAAAAAAAAAGAAAATGGTGGTCCACATTACCCGAAGTTACTCTATGCATATGTTTGTAACAGCAAAAGGAGTCGAGATAGACACATGGTTCTTTTTGAGAATATGCATAGAATCACTTTCTGAGTCGAGTTATGCATGTCCGACGATCGGTCCATGTATTTTTGTGAACAAAGTGCAGGTCGCAATTATGATCCGATTTGCATGAAATTTGGCAGATGTCACTAATTTGGCCCATTGAGGTTCAGATTTAGATATAGCTTCCATATATAGTTTCGTCAGATTTTATGTAAATGGTGCATCAAACTCCCAATATTGTGACAAAAATTGTGCACATAATACTGAATTAGGTCTAGATTGATGTATGTCAAGTTTTGTTGAAATCGGTTCAGATTTAGATATAGCTCCCATATATAGTTTCGTCCATTATATGTAAATGGAGCACCATACTGTCAATGTTTTCTGATTGAGACAAAATTTTGCATACCGTATTGAAGTTACTACAGGTTGATATCCGTGAAGGTTGTTGAAATAGTTTAAGATTTATATATAGCTTCCGAGAAGTCTATATTTGTTCTATATTCACGAAATTTAGCAGTGGGTATGAAATTTAGTCTAGAATGCATTTTGTTAGGTTTGAAATCGGTTCAGATTTAAATATAGCTAATATATATACCCGCTTTATGTAAATGGTTCTATTTGCACTATATTTTATTGTTCAAATCGGCTCAGATGGAGATAATAGCTTCGTCATATATTTTTGTCCTATGGTATGCAGATGGAGGGGCCTATGCCTCTTTTTATATATTTCCATCCATTTTCATCAAAATTATGTACAAAGTAACTAAATTTTGTACGCTTAGGACGAATTAGTACAAAACGTACCAAAGCGAACCTAGAATAACGTGTATTGGATTTGTGTGGAGATAAATTTTGGATATCGCACTGTGTTGTAGCATACCAACTGGTGGATATCACGGTTGTTCAAATACGTCCATTTATATATATATCGTACACATATTTTGCTCGATGATTGACATTTAATTTTTCATAAATTTCAGATTGGTATGGGTATGGGCTGTTTTAATTTAGTTCAAATATCTATGTACTTCACGGAATTAACTTCGTCCGATTCAATTTCAATGGTCCTCCAAAGATGCTATGTCTATTCTATTTTATAGGATATTGTACAAATGAGCATCTCCCCCGTCTGAAAGTACCCGTCAGACTTTTGAACTTTCCTTACTGGTTAATAATAAATTTTCCAAAAATTTCAAAATAGTTAAATCAAGACAAATAAGGAATCTTTTTGTTAAACAAAAAGCCTCCTATCTCGTTCCTTTTTTGGAACATTTTACAAAAATGTCCATGATAAGATTTTAGATATTTTTTCATTTACTCACCCCCCAATTTATGGTTGAAGAGTGTAATTGATCAACGTTATGAGAATCCATATTTATATTTATACGTGTCTAATGTATGTAAGGACATGGACGATTAAATTAATTGTGAATTCATTTGGTCGTCCATTCAGTAATAACGGATCGATAATTGAAGGAATCAAGGGGAACATTCCAAAGCATAATTCTAATTCCAAGCATTACTTACCAAAACAGAAACAATTATTTAAATGTATTTACTCTATTAGTCATAGCATTCAATTCTAAGATGTTCATTCGTCAATTTTTTTAATACCCAATATTTTTAGAAAAACGAGAACAAAACAAAATACAGTACCTTTGAAAATTTATCTCCCATAGATGTAGTTTCGAGTCCAATAGCTTCCGCCAAAAATAAAATGTATGCTCAGATCACACCTTTGTTTCGGCAAGCTGGACTCATCTCCCGCTAATTATGCAAGTTTCGGTTCCTTTGTATTGTTTCGAAATGGAAACCAACTGAAATACAAAGTTTTACAAAGAATTCTGTAAGAGGCCATAATATTGGATGATATATGATTAGGTTTTTTGTTTCTCAGTTTTTTCTTAATTTTGGACGCAAAAAGCAAACACACACCACAATACAGAGCGATAAACGGTCACATCAAAAACCATTTACTTTGCACACGGACATCGACTGACGGCTGTAGCACCACATTATATTACAGGCGGCGGAGGTGGAAATGGAGAACGATATACACAGAAGACCAAGAAATTCATTTGCAAACGTTCGGAAGAGATTCAGTGAGCAGCACATAAAAATGTACTTTATGAGTCTTAAGTTACCCTATTTTAATTGCCAACCCGAACGACGGACGGGTGGACAGAATAACCTTAACGCATCTCTTGGACACTCGGAGTGCAATTAAACAAAGCGCGATGTTAAGACGATGACGCCGATGAAGATGATGATGACCATGTCCGTGATGCGGATGATGTTTACGGTGATGGTAAGTAGTAACAAGTTGTTGCACTGATGCATCAGGATAAGAAGTTGGTGTCTTAAGAAATTAAGTACAGCATTGTTGCAATGCAAATGGCATGATATTCACACATACACACAATCAACGAAATGGTGAATATGTAAATTTGTGCATTAAATGTGTGTGAGTGTTTGGTGAAGTGCATACATTGCGTGGTTCAGTGTGAGTGTGCATGTGTGTGTGTTTGTTTGCAAAAAAATCCGCAAATTTACGTTTGCTGTCAAAAGTCTGCATTGGAGTGTATTTAATATTTTTCAGCGTATTTTAACATTTCATGTTGTGTCATCGTCATCATCAACGTCGCCGCTGAGCAGATTGAGGAACATTCGCAGAATCCTTAGCAGAGAATAAGGTGCAACTACGTACAAATCCCGTAGCCGAAAATGGGAAAAATGTGTTATTATTAAGGTTAATGTAATTGTGTTCAGAGATTCCCAAATATACGTTACAGATTGATAATCAGTTTTTGTGGGGGGTTAAAACCGCATATGGAATAAAGTCGGTCATTCAAAATTTGTGGAAAAAAATATTTAAATCGGACTTTAAAGTCTTTAAGACTTCAATAAAAAGGTCGACATTCAAAATACAAAAATTCGACCGGATTTTTTCACTTAGTATTTGTTATTTGGCAATTTTTTAATTCAAACATCGGAGACATTTTTTAAAATATATTATGAATATCAGTAGTGTTGGCGGGTTATTTGGGATACCAATTGTATTTTGTTTTTGCAAAATAGTCAGGCTGAATCCCGGTTTGTTGTTTTTATAAAAAAAACAACTATTTATTAGTGGGGAATGTATGGCATTGTCCGCTTCTTGTCCTTCCCTGCCTTACCCCTCGGCGGACAATGCCATACATTCCCCAATGCCATGCCATACATTCCCCGATTTACGCATGTCCGTCTGTCCGTCCGTCCATTTATTTTTGTGAACAAAGTACAGGTCGCATTTATGATCCGATTTGGATGAAATAGGCCGATGGCATAGGTCACTTATTTGGCCCAAGGACGAACCCTATAGAAATTGGGAAAAATCGGTTCAGATTTAGATATAGCTCCCATATATATTTTCGTCCGATTTAAGGTAAATGGTGCACCAATGTCCCTATATATCTCTCGATTAGCACGAAATTTGGCACAGCGTAATGAATTAGGCCTAAAATGATATATGTTAAGTTTCCTGAAAATCGGTTCAGATTTAGATATAGCTCCCATATATATTTCCGTCCGATTTAATGTAAATGGTGCGCCAAAGTCCCTATATATCTTTCGATTTGCACGAAATTTGGCACAGCTTAATGAATTAGGTCTAGAATGATGTGTGCCAAGTTTCGTGAAAGGCGGTTCAGATTTACATATAACTCCCATATATATTTTCGTCCGATTTAAGGTAAATGATGCTCCAAAGTCCTTATATATCTCTCGATTTGCACGAAATTTGGCACAGCGTAATTAATTAGGCCTAGCATGATGTGTGTTAAGTTTCGTGAAAATCGGTTCAGATTTGGATATAGCTCCCATATACATTTTCGTCCGATTTAAGGTAAATGGTGCACCGAAGTCTTTATATATCATTTGATTTGCACGAAATTCGGCAAAGGGTACTGAGTTAGGTCTGGAATGATGTGTTGGTTTCCTGAAATCGGTTCAGATTTAGATTTAGCTTCTATATCTGACCAAATCAATCATTTAGTATCGGTTGCAGAATGACGTGTTTATGGTTAATTTGATTTTACTGGTCCTTTAAAAATGCGTCATCTGTTGAATATATCCAAAGTGGTGAAGGGTATCATATAGTCGGCCCCGTCCGACTTTCCTTACTGGTTTTCTACGTAGATATAATTCCAATTCGCCATTGACATCAAAGTCACAAATCCACGTTATAATTTCACATAATATTAAATTTGAGAATTTTTAGAAATTGTGGGGAATATTCCAACGAAAATCTTTAATCGAATAATCTTTCTTAAACATAGCATATTCAAATTCCTCTCCAAAACATATACTTTTTATAACAAAAAGTAATCCAATAAAAACCTCTTAAGAACCTCAGTTATAAAGAGCAGCAGCAACAACAACAACAATATCTAAATATCGCATTGTAGCGTACAAAGCAATGATTCAACGCAATAATAAAATTTTGAGAAGCCCAACAAGACAACAAAAACAACAAAATAATACCAAAATAAAATTTTAAAATTAACAACAACAGAAAAAAGAATCTTAAAAGCATTTGTGGCAAATTTTCGACAAATAAACCTCACAGCATAACTTGACAGCATTCATGCGGATATCAGAAAATTATGAGGTATTCCATATATTTAAAAAAAAATCTACGCCTAGTGGTCTTTGAAAAAATACTTATTTAAACCAGTGAGCGGAGCAGTATAGTCGGATGGGGCCGATCATATGATACCCACGAAAATCTAACTTTCTGTGGTTCTATATTATGAGCTTGGGCAATATTTCGCGATATTTGCACACTCTTGACCGATTAGAGGTCAACCAATATTACTAATATTCAGTCCAACCCTTCTAATTTCTTGGCCATCTTCCCTTCACCGTCGGTTGTGTTGCGATGTTCGGCTTTCTATTGAGTCCTATAGATCGACTCGAAAAAAATTAAGTTCTCGGTCCAGTTCATCCCAAAATTATTATCTGATCATCACCGAAAATTATAGGAGTTGTCCCCTACATGGATCCTCATGGAAAATATCGAAGCGATCAGAGCTATATTTCCGACTTACTAAATAATATCTGAATACGAAGCACCTGTAAATATTTAAGTGTAACTCCCACAACCGCGTACCTACGACAATTTAATTGGTGTCAATTTAAAGGTCAACCACTCCTCTTGGATATACTATCAACTTCTCGGTTCTATGTCATTCGGGAGTAAATATATTCGCCATAGAATACAAATGTTGTAATTTTTCACACAAAAGTCAGGGTCCATTTGACCCGCTAAATATTGACCGATCTTTATCAATAGGCATGCTCATTTTTTGGCTCGATTCCATACTTCATGCAAAATTTCACGATGTTCGGGCCATATTTGCGGCCCCTGGAGCGACCAGAAAATTAGACAAAAATTTAGTATTTGGTCCATTTCATCCCCCAAAGATTAACCGATATTTACCAAAAACAATAGGGATCTTCATTGGGCAGAACAAATCCTACATGCAAAAATTTCGTGAAGATTGATCCATAACTGTGGCCTGTATCGTGTTTACAAATTATAATTTACAGAGGGACGGACGGACGGACACATATGTCTAGATCGACTCAGCTAGCCGAGATATGACGATCGGTATACTTGAAGATGGGTCTAGGACCAATATTTCACGGCGTTACAAACTCTTGGGGCTGCACAAAGCTATAATACCCTGACAACATAGTTGTGTAGTATATAAAAATCCACGCCTGTTAGTACTTGAAAAATATTTATTTAAAAATCCGCACTTGTTAGTCCTTAAAAATATTTATATATAAAATCCACGCCTGTTGGTCCTTGAAAAAAATATTTATATATAAAACCCACGGCTGTTGTTCCTTGAAAAATTTATTTAAAAAATCCACTCCTGTTGGCTTAGAAAAAAATATGTATTTAAACCAGTAAGGAAAGTAGTAAAGTCGGACTGGGCCGACTATATGATACCCTTCACCACTTTGCGTATATTCTACATAGTCTCCTAACAGACGTCGCATCATTTACCTTATACCGGACGAATATATATATGGGACCTACATCTAAATCTGAACCGATTTTCACGAAACTTAGCACACTTCATTCTAGACTTAATTCAGTACGCTATACTAAAATTCGTGCAAATCGAATGATATATAGGGACTTTGGTGCACCATTTACTTTAAATCGAACGAAAATATTTATGGAAGCTATATCTAAATCTGAACCGATTTTTCCCAATTTCAATAGGGTTCGTCCTTGGGCCAAATGAATGAGCTGTGTCAAATTTCCTTCAATTCGAATCAAAAAATGCGACCTGTATTTTGTTTACATTAACAGACGGACGGACGGACATGCATAAATCGGCTCAGAAAGCGATTCTATGCATATTCTCAAAAGGAACCATGGGTCTATCTCGATTCCTTTTGCCTGTTACAAACATATTCACAAAGACATAATACCCTGTACCACAGTGTGGTGAAGGGTATAAAAATCCACGCCCGTAGGCTTAGAAAAAATATGTATTTAAAAAATGCACGCCTGTGGGTTCTTGAAAAAATTTATTTAAAAAATCCACGCCTGTTGTTTCTTGAAAAAATTTATTTAAAAAATGCACGCCTGTGGGTTCTTGAAAAAATTTATTTAAAAAATCCACGCCTGTTGTTTCTTGAAAAAATTTATTTAAAAAATGCACGCCTGTGGGTTCTTGAAAACATTTATTTAAAAAATCCACGCCTGTTGTTTCTTGAAAAAATTTATTTAAAAAATCCACGCCTGTGGGTTCTTGAAAAAAATTATTTAAAAAATCCACGCCTGTGGTTTCTTGAAAAAATTTATTTAAAAAATCCACGCCTGTGGGTTCTTGAAAAAATTTATTTAAAAAATCCACGTCTGTGGTTTCTTGAAAAAATTTATTTAAAAAATCCACGCCTGTGGTTTCTTGAAAAAAAATTTTTTAAAAAATCCACGCCTGTGGGTTCTTGAAAAAATTATTTAAAATCCATTATTTAAAATCCAAAAATCCACGCCTGTGGGTTCCTGAAAATTTTTTATATAAAAAATCCACGCCTGTGGGTTCCTGAAAAATTTTTATATAAAAAATCCACGCCTGTGGGTTCCTGAAAAATTTTTATATAAAAAATCCACGCCTGTGGGTTCCTGAAAAATTTTTATATAAAAAATCCACGCCTGTGGGTTCCTGAAAAATTTTATTTTAAAATCCACGCCTGCTGGTCTTTGAAAAAATATTTATTCACGCCTGTTTGTATTTGAAAATTTTTTATTTAATAAATCCCCACATTAGGATCCCTTGGAAAATTATAATTTCTATCCATTCCATGAATTCAATTAGTTATGGATTGTCTCATATACTTATATGTTTATGAACATAACAAACGGCAACAATAACAATCCACAACTAATGAAAGAGTTCCCAGGAAAGCACATACATACGTATACCGACCAGGACAAAGGTGCCACACAGTTTGTGATGGTCGATTGCGGCGGTGTGGGGGTGTTTGCAAAGTATGAGAAGGGTTTTATGGCGAATGGCCATCAAAATGTATGAACAATAAAATAAGTATGAATCTCTGGTCCTCATTTGCACTTGGAACAATAATAATAAAAACAACAACAACAGCAACAATAACAACGACAAGACAACTATGACAAACAACTGAGATGGTGGCAACAACACCAACAACTACAACAAAACAGATACATTTTTCGTAAGTTTATTTTGACATGACAAGATAACGACAGCTATGGTACCCAACCAGGCAGGCAGTCGGGCAAACAAACCGAATCAGCAGCATCACCACGATCCAACCCGACAGTATCCAAGCCAGCCACGAAAGTATGATACCCGCGCCTTACTTGCACAAAACAAACGAAAACTTTAACAAAGTAATTCAAGCATAAGAATCCAGAATACTGTGTTCCCTAACTTCAATCACCCAAACCCCAACCACCCCGCCTTCCCCAAGGCGAGGAATATCATTCCCCATGTATTTTTTGTTTCTCTCCTCTTTTGCTAAATTGAAAAGACTGAACTTTGCTTAAGTGTTTTATTTAATTTTCATTAACTACTGTCCATTGTTGAGAAGTATTTCGCCTGTCCTGCCATCTTCTTACCATTTGTATTTTTATAAACGTCTCCACGCAAATCAAAACTTTATAGAAGTGTACCTGAGTCTGGCTGTGTATGTGTGTGTATAAGTGGTACTCATAAAGGTACAATCATACCCATGGTGTAAAGGGTTCTCTCTACGCGATTTCTACTTATCACGAATGGCATGGCGACAATACTAAATAAATAACTTCACATTTCCAAGAAGCTACAAAATATAATCTTGCACGTTAGAATAGTAAGCGCCTGCGCCAGGGGCTAAATGTGCGAGTATGAGTATGTAGCCTGAAATGTAAGGGTTATTTTAGATTGGTTAGTAGTCATACATTGTTAATTACATGGTAACAAAATTAAAAGTAAACCTTATAAATACATAACCTGTGGGTCTTTTTACAAAGGCATAATTGTGTTTCAAAGAAACGAACAGTTCGGGTGGAGGTTATTATAAGTTTGCCACTCGACTTGTAAAATCTGATTAGAAGTGTTTGTAGTCGAATAAGTAAATTGACATTTTGGGTTCACAGAATGTAAAACACAACATTGACAATTATGGGAATGGATATAATAATCCAGCAGATTGGAATTACCATCAGGTGTTGGGTTTTGTATCGGTCACAACCTAAGTACCCCTCAGTACATTTTTTTTATTAATAATTATTTTTATGAAAATAAAGTTATACAATTAATTGTTGTTATACTCTTCACCACACTGTGGTACAAGTTATTATGTCTTTGTGCGTATGTTTGTATCAGGCAAAAGGAATCGAAATAGACTCATAGTTCCTTTTGAGTCGATTCATGCCCGCCCGTCCATCCGTCTGTTTATGTTAACTTGTAAACAAGTACAGGTCGCATTTATAATCTGAATTGAATGAAATTTGGTACACTTAATTTATTTGCCCCAAGGACGAAGCAATTTGAAATTGGCGAAAATCGGTTCAGATTTAGATATAGCTCCCATATATATTTTCGTCTGATTTTATGTAAATAGTGTACCAAAGCTCGATTCACATTTAAATATAGCTCCCACATATATCTTCGTCAGATTTTAGGTAATTGGTGCACAGAACTCCCAATTGGTTGTCCGATTGACACGAAATTTTGCACAACATATCAAATTGAAATTAGAATGGCATTATTTCGTTTTGTTGAAATTGGCGCAGATGAAGACATAGTCCCGTATATAAGGTTGGTGAAAATGTCGATAAAATCGGAGAAATGGCCCAGGTGTTAAAAATCAACCAGAAACTGTTTTAAACCATTTACACAAAGCAGCTTTCAAAAAGAACTTCGATGTTTGGGTGCCACACCAATTAATAGAAAAAAAAATAGGATGGATCGAATTGCCATCTGCGAAGCCTTGACCAAACGGAATGAAATAGACCCATTTCGTAAACGGATGGTAACTGGAGATGAGGAATGGATAACATACGATAACCCTGTGCGAAAACGATCGTTGTCAAAGAGCGGTGAATCACCTCAAACGGTGGCCAAACCAGGACTAACGGCCAAGAAGGTTCTGCTATGCATTTGGTGGGATTAGAAGGGGATTATTTATTATGAATTGCTTTCTTATGGCAATACGCTAAATTCTGATCTTTACTGTCAACAACTAGAACGTTTGAAGATAACAATTGATCAGAAACGGCCAGAATTGCTCAACAGGAGAGGTGTCGTGTTCCACCAGAACAACGCTAGGCCACACACATCTACAGTGATTCGCCAGAAACTTCGAGTGCTATGATAATCGCTTGGCGCCAAGCGATTATCATATTTTTCTTGCATTGCAAAATTTCTTAAATGATAAAAATAACCTAGAGACTACTAGAGTTTTTTTTTCAAATTGAGAGGATGACTTCTATGAGTTACCTTTAAAATACAACCAAACGGTGCGACCACTTGCCCATCAGTGTTCCATGGTTTGCAGTTAGTGTAACGGCTGTATTCGAACGGATTCTTGTTGATACATGAGCTCCTTAACAAGTTATTTAGACTTAGTTGCCAAGACCTTACCATGATACGAGGCTATTCCATGGCCGATTTCAAATCCTCACTCAAAATCTACTAAGCTCACTCTCTTCTTCTAAAACCAAAAAGGAATAATGAATGCGGAATTTCGACAGATGTTGGTGTGACAGTCCCGACCTCTACAAGAGCAGATTCCGAACAAATTTGTATCCCGAAAAATCTAAGGGATAACTCGCACTTGACGGAAGACGCTATGGATACCACCGAGATCAACCCAATTCGACCTGAATCATCGAAGTTGATAGGAGAGGACATGAATCTTAACGAGAATATATCGCGGCAATGGCAATTCGAGACATCCGAGGCAAATGACCTTTGAAGTGGATGCGAGTGTTGATAATCTTCCCATTGAAGCGATGGAGGAATCATCAATACAAGCAACCACCAAACGTGCCAATGTCAAAGATGTCTGCGACAAAAATATCTATTACCGATAATGAATACCTTCAGATAATGATTAATCTCAAATTCATTTGAATGTTGTCACGGAACTATCCAAATGACAATGCAAGGGAAATACAACTCCAACTGAGGTGAAAACTGTGAGTAGTCTGAACACAACCAAGAATATTATCTTTGGTATTTCCGATCAATCAGGACCTTGGACGGGAGTCCCAGAATGTTGAGAAGGGCTTGACACCATTTTCCAAGGTAAGGTAATGTTGAAGGTGTGTCGACCAAGCCAATCCTTCAAATCCGCCTGCTGTCGTGTTACCAAAGCTCAGAAGCAGGTTCTTGACAATAGTGCAGTTGTTGCTGGTTAAACCCAAACAACCATCCAAAGTGTTGAATATGAAGCAGAAAGTGCCCGCGACAACTGCAACCCTGGGGACCAAATCTCCAACTCAACCAGGGACTCATAGGGATAAGTAAATCGACTTTGGATTAATCGACTAGTTGTATTGAAAAGTCCAAAGTCGAAGTCGATTTTTGGTCTTTGTGGAATTTGCAAAGTCGACTTTTCAAGATCGACTTTCGATTTTCGTTACAAATATTTGGTTTATTATCCCACAGCCCAAAAAATTACATATTCCAAAATTTTTTTTATCTGTATAGGGATAAGTAAATCGACTTTGGATTAATCGACTATTAGTATTGAAAAGTCCAAAAGTCGAAGTCGATTTTTGATCTTTGGAATTTGCAAAGTCGACTTTTCAAGATCGACTTTCTATTTTCTTTACAAATATTTGGTTTATTATCCCACAGCCCAAAAAATTGCATATTCCAGATTTTTTTATCTTTTGGCACAAAAAAATCAATTTTATAGTCGATTTTGCATAAGTCGATTTTGAACAGGCTTGACAAAATCGAAAAATGGAAAAGTCGACTTTTTAATCAAAGGCAAATATCGAAAAGTCTAAAAATCTATATTTTGTTCAGAGGCAAATATCGAAAAGTCTAAAAATCTATATTTTGTTCAGAGGCAAAAATCGAAAAGTCTAAAATTCGACTTTTGCGCTTGACTACTTATCCCTAAACCAGTGGCTGTGAAGAGAATGAGTTCCTCGGATGATTATCAGTCTGCTTTGAAGAGACCCATGCAATTATTCGACGCGCGATCAACTGCTAAAGTGACAAGGAAGAGGCGAAAGCCACAGCTGGCTTTTCATAGCATGGTGACACTACTGCTGATGCTGGGGTCCTTAAAGACCTTCGATTGGCAATCATTGATAGATACTGATGGTAGCATCTGGAAAGATCATTGGTTGTCAGTCGATTGGAATCTCTTCTTGAACGACAAAGTTGATTGTCGGAGCCTTGGGTTCGACCACGTCACCTTGTAGAAAGGGGTAAAATTCAATAATTGTAAAATTAAGGAGTCAGTTCGTTCACTCCTAACTCCTTTTCTCTATTCTGTCATCTCCTGTTCATGTATTCAGGATGAGGATGTTGGTATTTTAAACATTTGAATACATTTTCCCAAGCTAAGAAGCTTTAACATAGTATTATGGTTTCTCAATGAGTAAAAACACTACCTTAGAAGGGTTTAGAATGATTATTTCAAGGGTTTGGAATGATTATTTATCCCGACATAAAATGTCTCCCCGATTGAAAATATATGTAGCTTATAAGGTTATTTTGATAAGTTACAAAGGGAAAAAGACACAGGTATTTTTCCTCCAAAACGATCTATATACAGACTAATTGGTCTTAATAAAACTATTTTATCATAATTTGAGTCTCGATATGTTCACGGCATATTTGATAGCATGATTATATTTTGATTTTAATATCCTCCCACTTATTTCTCTCCGTTTCCAAAGAAAATATTAAAAGCTAAATTATAATTAAAATCTCCGAACAATTCTCACAAAAGATCACATTCTGCTTAACTATGAATTAAAATGAAACTATTCTATGGCTCACATTTCATTTACATCGGCAAGGCTTATCTCAATGCATCGATCTAGAAAAAAATGAGTTTGCACAATGAGAATATATGTGAAGGATCTCATCACATTTCATCTTAAGCATCATAAAGGAACAACAAGCCGTTCATGCGCCATTTCGAATGACACAAATGGGTTTGTATAAATTTGTCTTGTAATCTTTGTGTTTGTGGCTAATTTACCTTGAGCTTGGACTTTTGTAAAAAAAACAAACAAACTAGAGAGCAATGTAACACTGTGTAGATAAAAAGGGTAACCGTGCTCATTATCCATATATACAAACAATGTGGCTGCTTGCTCTTTGATTGTAGTATGGCTGGATGCACTATTAGGCGCTGAAGGCTGCTGATTGTTTTGCTCAGCTTCTTCTTCCAGCGAGTTTTTGTCGTTCAGCTTTATGTGTCCATAAACATTTTTATTTTAATGATTTTTTATTATTACGCACGCACACAATCACACGGGCTTTAACGTCAATATTTCACATTTGCTTGCTCATTCTTGGGCTCTTTTATGATCACTCACGCAATTACTTTTTGATCCTGATTTTTGTTTTCTTGGCATTTTTGTTATTCCTTTCATAAGAAAAATACAAAGAGGTATCTTTTCGGTTGGGGGGAGAAAATGTGGTAGAGGAAGTATGATCATATGAGTCGTTTTAACTTGTATCAAAACAATTGGTCTGTATAGAGACCAAAGGTCTTTATTTCGACCAATTGGTCTGTATAGAGACCACAGGTCTTTATATAGACCAATTGGTCTGCATAGAGACCACAGGTCTTTATATAGACCAATTGGTCTGTATAGAGACCACAGGTCTTTATATAGACCAATTGGTCTGTATAGAGACCACAGGTCTTTATATAGACCAATTGGTCTGTATAGAGAACACAGGACTTTATATAGACCAATTGGTCTGTATAGAGACCACAGGTCTTTATATAGACCAATTGGTCTGTATAGAGACCACAGGTCTTTATATAGACCAATTGGTCTGTATAGAGACCACAGGTCTTTATATAGACCAATTGGTCTGTATAGAGACCACAGGTCTTTATATAGACCAATTGGTCTGTATAGAGACCACAGGTCTTTATATAGACCAATTGGTCTGTATAGAGACCACAGGTCTTTATATAGACCAATTGGTCTGTATAGAGACCACAGGTCTTTATATAGACCAATTGGTCTGTATAGAGACCACAGGTCTTTATATAGACCAATTGGTCTGTATAGAGACCACAGGTCTTTATATAGACCAATTGGTCTGTATAGAGACCACAGGTCTTTATATAGACCAATTGGTCTGTATAGAGACCACAGGTCTTTATATAGACCAATTGGTCTGTATAGAGACCACAGGTCTTTATATAGACCAATTGGTCTGTATAGAGACCACAGGTCTTTATATAGACCAATTGGTCTGTATAGAGACCACAGGTCTTTATATAGACCAATTGGTCTGTATAGAGACCACAGGTCTTTATATAGACCAATTGGTCTGTATAGAGACCACAGGTCTTTATATAGACCAATTGGTCTGTATAGAGACCACAGGTCTTTATATAGACCAATTGGTCTGTATAGAGACCACAGGTCTTTATATAGACCAATTGGTCTGTATAGAGACCACAGGTCTTTATATAGACCAATTGGTCTGTATAGAGACCACAGGTCTTTATATAGACCAATTGGTCTGTATAGAGACCACAGGTCTTTATATAGACCAATTGGTCTGTATAGAGACCACAGGTCTTTATATAGACCAATTGGTCTGTATAGAGACCACAGGTCTTTATATAGACCAATTGGTCTGTATAGAGACCACAGGTCTTTATATAGACCAATTGGTCTGTTCTGGTCTTTATAAAGACCAATTGGTCTGTATAGAGACCACAGGTCTTTATATAGACCAATTGGTCTGTATAGAGACCACAGGTCTTTATATAGACCAATTGGTCTGTATAGAGACCACAGGTCTTTATATAGACCAATTGGTCTGGTCTTTATAAAGACCAATTGGTCTGTATAGAGACCACAGGTCTTTATATAGACCAATTGGTCTGTATAGAGACCACAGGTCTTTATATAGACCAATTGGTCTGTATAGAGACCACAGGTCTTTATATAGACCAATTGGTCTGTATAGAGACCACAGGTCTTTATATAGACCAATTGGTCTGTATAGAGACCACAGGTCTTTATATAGACCAATTGGTCTGTATAGAGACCACAGGTCTTTATATAGACCAATTGGTCTGTATAGAGACCACAGGTCTTTATATAGACCAATTGGTCTGTATAGAGACCACAGGTCTTTATATAGACCAATTGGTCTGTATAGAGACCACAGGTCTTTATATAGACCAATTGGTCTGTATAGAGACCACAGGTCTTTATATAGACCAATTCGTCTAT
>NW_026883911.1:0-5410 GCF_032173495.1 Musca vetustissima
TTGACTTAATAAATTGTTGATGATAAGGTAACTGCTTATCTTAATGAAGGGGTTCCCGACTTGCAGCTTGTGGGATTTTCAAAACCATGTCCATAACGTAGTTAGAACAATCTTGCCGAGTAAGCTTTTGAATACTTCGCTCGATTACATCAACAATGTAATGTTCCATTGAAACGTCACACAGCTCAGCTCTTGCACATAATTTTATTTTTGAAAATTCATTTTCGATTGGATTTAGCATTGGAGAATAAGGCGGTAAGAATTTAAGGTTGCATCTTTTGGATTCGATCAAATTTTTTATGTCATGTCGCTTGTGTATTTAAGCGTTATTTTCCAACTCTGGATTGATTTTCTCAAAAAAAAATCTATAAATAATTTAAATCTGTCTGCATTGACACTGGGATTAGAAACGATTGTGTGATGTACAACTCCCGCGTTGTTTATTGCTGCAATTATAGTGACATTACGACCTCTGACCGTAGGCAACAAAATGTGTGCTCTTGTTCCTTGTCTTGAACGGGCTTGGGTTCTTCGTATGTGAAGATTAAATCCACACTCATCAATGAATATAAATTTTTCTCCTTGTTGGGGTATCCATTTTGTAAAGTGAGCATATTTTTGTCTCAAGCCTAATGTTCTGGAGTCATTCTTTCGTTCTATTTCAATAGAGGCCATCTTAAACAAAATTTTGGAACATTGAAGGAAAATAAGCGTGGAGGAAATAGAATTAAGTTGTTGACACCACAAGTTTTAAGTCTGATCGAGTTCTATTAGGAAAGTCAACCTGGAATTACCCTCAAAGCCACAAAAACTAAACTGTTGAGAGAAAATGATATAAATATTTCCACAAGCTGCATAGAATATGGATTACGGAAATTAAAAATTACGTTTAAGATGGCCTCTATTGAAATAGAACGAAAGAATGACTTCAGAACATTAGACTTGAGACAAAAATATGCTCAAGACTTTACAAAATGGATACCCCAACAAGGAGAAAAATTTATATTCATGGATGAGTGTGGATTTAATCTTCACATACGAAGAACCCAAGCCCGTTCAAGACAAGGAACAAGAGCACACATTTTGTTGCCTACGGTCAGAGGTCGTAATGTCACTATAATTGCAGCAATAAACAACGTGGGAGTTGTACATCACACAATCGTTTCTAATCCCAGTGTCAATGCAGACAGATTTAAATTATTTATAGATTTTTTTTTGAGAAAATCAATCCAGAGTTGGAAAATAACGCTTAAATACACAAGCGACATGACATAAAAAATTTGATCGAATCCAAAAGATGCAACCTTAAATTCTTACCGCCTTATTCTCCAATGCTAAATCCAATCGAAAATGCATTTTCAAAAATAAAATTATGTCCAAGAGCAGAGCTGTGTGACGTTTCAATGGAACATAACATTGTTGATGTAATCGAGCGAAGTATTCAAAAGCTTACTCGGCAAGATTGTTCTAACTACGTTATGGTCATGGTTTTGAAAATCCCACAAGCTGCAAGTCGGGAACCCCTTCATTAATATAAGCAGTTACCTTATCATCAACAATTTATTAAGTCAAATATGTATTTCGCATTTAGGACCGGGTATTCAATTCCTGTTCTTAAATATTTATTTATTAAAATGTCAAGAAATGCCCCAGTTTGTATTACTATTTATTTAGTTTTATGTAGTAAAGATATTAAATGAAATCACACCGAATTAAAGAATATTTATGTTAATTACATAGCCATACAACTATATGTGTTAATATTCTTTGATTTAATTTACAAATATTGGTTTAAAATTACTGCAAATATTATATTTCCTTAGATAAGAATAAAGGTTTCATTTAATTTGGAAAAAGTTTCATTCTATTTGTAAAAGGTTTCATTTCAATTGGAAAAGGTTTCATTCTATTTGTAAAAGGTTTCATTTCAAGTGGAAAAGGTTTCATTTAATTTGGAAAAGGTTTCATTTAATTTGGAAAAGGTTTCATTTAATTTGGAAAAGGTTTCATTTAATTTGGAAAAGGGTTCATTTAATTTGTAAAAGGTTTCATTTAATGTGGAAATGCTATATATTGGAGCTAGATCTAATTCTGAACCGATTATTCCCAATTTCAGTAGAGTTCGTCCTTGGGCCAAATAAGTGACCTGTGCCAAATTTCATCCAATTCGGATTATAAATGCGACCTGTACTTTGTTTACATTTTAACATGGACCGACGGACGAACCGACGGACATGCATAAATCGACTTAGAAAGTGATTCTATGCATATTCTCAAAAGGAACCATGTGTCTATCTCGTTTCCTTTTGCCTGTTACAAACATATGCACAAAGACATAATACCCTGCACCACAGTGCGGTGAAGGGTATAAAAATGTCAGACGGCCTTGCCAACAGTTATATACCCTATGGCTTGCGGATATTTACGGAAACAGTGGTGTATTTTTATTGAATGTATAAGTGTTCAAAATTGTAGAGAGGGTGCCAAAGACGATGGACGTATATTGCGATAAGGTATGTTTAGGCAACACAAGACTTACTATTACCATTCATCTTTGGATCAAATCGGTCACTCCAAATGAAATTTGCAATTTTTCAAAATTTATACGCGAGGGTTCCAGATGTAGTTGAGTGGTATTCCGTATCATCATGCTTCATGTGAAATTTACAAAATTTCAAAATATTGACCCTTTGTGGGACAGGTACTGGAAACAGTGTACCGATAAGTTTTACATACAAAACCGTATACAAACTTCGTTTGTGGTACGATTACTTTCTTCAGATTTATAGCGCTCACTAGCTGGATAGATAGCCGGACGCAGGGACATCTTTAAATCCACTCCAAGTTGTTTGAAACGGATTCTATACAAAGACAAATGGGGTCTAAAACCAATATTTCGATGACGCAGATTTTTGCGTAACAAAGAGTAAATAACCTCATAAATTTTTATAGATAACAAATATTGCTAATGTCTTCTTCTACTGGGTTACATTTTTATATAATAGACAAGAAAGTTCCCTTGTGTATTTTTTTATGTTCTCTGTTAATGTGGTATTGAAAATAAGTGTTAGGCTATGAGATATCACCATATATTTTTCGGTGAGGTACAAGAAGCAATGAACTGATATTCCGTATCTTATTATATACAAAATTTGTATTGAATCGGTTACTCCCTACCCTTTTAGTTTGCTTGAGGAGTTTATCTTTTGAGTTTTGCACAGTTATTATTATACCTACAGGTATTTTTTTTTAAAATATATTGGTCTTCTATATAAAAATATCTTGCGATTCAAATAGAATACCTATTGTTATTTTTTAAAAATATACCTTCTTTTATTAAAAACATACCGACCTTCTACAATAATTAATGATATTTGAATCAGTTTTCAGTAGCAGATCTAATATTTATCTTATTAGAATTGTTCTCACTTTCGCACATTCTTTAAAAATTTTACTCAAAATTTGCTATAAAAATATGAGTACCAATTGCAACCAAAAATCATTCAAATGATATATATCTCCGCGCTCTTTCACATTCACCCTTATGTTCGTTGTTCTAGTTTACTACACTCCCCTCATCCACAATCACCGGGAACATACATTTACATTTGAACCCTCATACCAACCAAAACGAAACTATCCACTCGATAACCTTCATGCACACAACAAAATATGATCTATACATTGTTGTTTTGTGCAATTTTCTATTATTTTCCATGTATATGTATATATATATACGTTGCAATATGCATATATCTATTTACACCCTTGCTTTTTGATTGAAGTTTCACTGGCACGTTCCATTTTGAAACTTCTTTCGTTATAAAACTTCTTCAGTGGCCAGACATGCAGACGATTTGGAAGAAGGAATAAAGTAGCCATCGTTTGCATGTATGGGTATAAAACAACGATTTTATTTTATTTTTTTTTTTCGAAATATTAAGAAAAATCTTCTGAATGTTCACTATAATTCTCAGGGATGTATTGTCGGCTTCCACTAAAAATATTAAAATTTATTCCATTAGCAAATGGATATATTGCGAATTGAATAAATTGTCTGTTCAAGAGTCAAGAATCCGTAATCTTTCGATGTTTTAATGAAAATCGTTAACAAATATTTAATATTTTCGAAAAGTTTTGAAACAACCGGGTGTTAAAGTTTATATCATTTATATAACGTTTATATCATTTATATAAAACATATTTTTATACTTTCCTTATTTTTTGAAAAAATAAAAACGTACATTTCTGTTGTACCAAAATATACGCTTCAAATTTAAATTCAAAAGCATTTACAATCCGACAAAAAATAGAAATCAGAAATAAACTATATTTTGTATAGTACAATACTGATAAATATTTCCAGCCAAATTCAGGTCACGTTTGTCTGTCTGCCTGCCTTCTTCCTTAACTAAAGAAAGTAGAGGCGCATTTATCCTGCCCTGAAAGCAATCTATGTGCGGCAATACACCCCAGGCTACCGCTATCCTTAAGATGAGTATCACACACAAAACATTCGTCTTAGCGAACATCTGGTTGTTTGTCTGAATTGGTATTATTCTTATCATTGCTAGCTTTCCACTTTCGGTTCGGTTTATTTAAACCTCCCAACACATATCGTCTTGCTTATCTTCTCCTCAAAACGAATGTCGAGAAAAAAATTCAACACGAAGCATACAATTTTTGGGAAATCGTGTGTAAATGGAGCCAACCAAGGATGATGTAAGAAATGTGAATATATGTTTTAAATTTTTTGATAGTGTGGGTGGGGTTATGTAATGTCTGTTTGTCTGTCTGTCCATCCGTCCATCTGTCAGCCATGTATATTCACTTGACTGAACCATGCATTTCGTAGTTTAATAAAACTACTCACAAAAGTTCTACTTGACTGGTTTGCTCGTGCTTGTCCTGTTGATTTAGTGTATATTTCCGTTTCCGTATTGCAAAATATTTGAATTATCCTTTATTTGGGTATGTCCATCAGCAGAAATACACATTCATTCGAAAAACATACATTCAACGCCACTCCATAGACAATGAATGAGTGAAGTTATATATCTAAAATGAAAAACAGAGTTTGGAGATGTTATATGATATATGTTATATGTATGAGGGATATATTTTTATATGTTTTCGTTTTCATTTATGGAATTATTTAAATTGAACATTACTGTGTATTAAAATATTAGTATGCATGCATGCAGTTTGTTTACATTTAAACTTAAGTATTTTAATTTATGCTCCGTTTTGAATTTTTAACGGACTATCGTGTACAACCTTGTGATATTCATCACAAAGTCGTACTGTCATTTTATGAGTGACATTTGTTTAAGCGCCACTTTGCAACACCACCGCTTGCGTTGTTGGCTTTTCTTCTTCTTGTTTTCTCTTGGATTACATCCAACATCGA
>NW_026883912.1:0-52774 GCF_032173495.1 Musca vetustissima
AGATAGCCATGTTTAAGCTAGTGCTTTAGAATTCTGGACATGTGTTGATATTACTCTAATGATGTAGGAAACATTGATATATACAGACCACATAGTATTCTGAACCAGTAAAACATTTCCGAAGGTTGCACAAAAAAAAACCAGTAAGGAAAGTAGTAAAGTCGGATTAGGCCAACTATATGATACCCTTCACCGCTTTGGGGACATTCTACATATGTTTCTTACAGATGTCGTCTTTTTGAAAGAACATTGACATGAAATTGAACTTAAAAATGCGATCTTTATATTAAAGTAAACCGACTAACATCAATCCTTACACATGCCATTCTGCAATCTATTCCATACTTTGTAAATAGACTTTAAGCAAACTTCACTGTTTATGCTTCACTGTTTAAAATGTACTTTTTGCCAACCGGCCTAGCTATGGGTCTTTAGTACACCATTTACTTAAAATCGGACGAAAGTATATATAGAGGCTATATGTAAATCTGAACCAATTTCAAGTAAACTTGACACACGAAAGGTTATAGTAACTTCAGTACATTGTACAAAATTGTGTGCGGGTCGGCCAAACTTTGGCTATTTAGTGCACAATTTACATTAAATCGGACGAAAATATATATTGGAGCTATATCTAAATCTGAACCGATTTTAACACATCATTCTGGATCCAATGCAGTACCCTATGGCAACCTTCGTGCAAATCGAAAGATATATAGGGACTTTGGAGACCCATTTACCTTAAACCGAACGAAAATATATATAGGAGCTATATATATTATTCTGAACCGATTTCCTCGAAACTTGGCACACGTTATTCTTGACCTAATTCAGTACTCTATGCCAAGTTTCGTGCAAATCGAATGATATATAAGGACTTTGGAAACCGATTTACCTTAAGTCGGACGAAACTATATACGGGAGCTATATCTAAATCTCAACCGATTTTCTCGAAACTTGGCACACATCATTCTGCACCTAATTCAGTACTCTGTGCCAAATTTCATGTAAATCGAATGATATGTAGAGACTTTGGTGCACCATTTACCTCAAATCGGACGAAACTATATATGGGAGCTATATCTAAATCTGAACCGATTTTCTCGAAACCTGGCACACATCATATATATATGATATATATCTAAATCTGAACCGATTTTTCCACATTTCAATAGGGTTCGTCCTTGGGCCAAATAAGTAACTTGTGCCAAAATTTCATCCAAATCGGATTATAAATGCGACCTATACTTTGTTTACAATTTAACATCTACAGACGGACGGACGGACATGCATAAATCGACTCAGAAAGTGATTCTATGCATATTCTCAAAAGGAACCATGTGTCTATCTAGTTTCCTTTTGCCTGTTACAAACATATACACAAAGACAAAATACCCTGTACCACAGTGGGTATAAACACATCTATATCATGGGAGCAATACTACTTTTTCATATGAAATTTTATATTCCCAATGCGTCCTAGAAGTCTATCATTTAAATTTGATAAAATTCTATAGGGATTTAGACATGTACTTCTGGCTGTTTAGACAAATATGGGCATAGTCATGTTTATGTTATGTTATGCTAAAATTCTACGATATGTCATATAACCCTACCGCTCCGTGTTAGGTTTTATTGAAGCGTTTTCTCACAATTGACAGTAATTGGACATTTCGTATTATTCGAGGTTGAAAACTATATTTGCTGAATATATTCACTGTTGGTCTATATATAAAGGTGTCGACGTATTTATTTCAAAAGAGGTAGAAACTTCGTTAAGTTCGGGCGGGTTGACATTTGTATACCCTCCAACATGTGGTGTACATTATTCATAAAAGGATGATAGTGTCCTACGGTGACTATGACATTGAAAATTGTTGGCCATGATCATCAAATCGTAAACCTACGGTAATTAAAAAAACCAGTAAGGAAAGTAGTAAAGTCGGACGGGGCCGACTATATGATACCCTTCACCACTATAGGTATATTCAACAGGACTATTAACATAAAATTGGATGGAAAAAATGTGATATTTATCTAAATGTGAATCTACCTAGATCTATCCATAAATCATGTCAATCGACTTAAAACAAGTATAAATAGGTCATCCGTTGGGCTATGTCGGTACTTCTAGAAAACGCAACTACGTAATTCTATGCTCAGTTTTGTACGTTGTGCAAAATTTGATGTCAATCTGACTAACATGAGGAGTTTGATGCCCAATTTACTTGAAATCGGGCGAAAATATATGTGGAAGCTCTATCCAAATATTAAGCGATTTCAAACAAACTTGTCACAGGTTAGGTTATACTAATTTCAGAACGTTTTGTTCCTATTGGTTTCTTAGTACGTCAATTACATAAAATCAATCTATAATAAAAGGGAGCAATATCTAAATCTGGACCGATTTTCACGAAACTTGGCAGACATCATTCTAGGCTCAATTAAGTACGTTATGCCAAATTTTGTGCAAATCAAAGGGTATATAGGGAAGATATATAGGGACTTTGGGGCACCATTTATATGAAATCGGACGAAACTATATATGGGAGCTATATCTATATCTGGACCGATTTCCTCCAAACTTGGCAGACATCACTCTAGGCTTAATTCAGTACGTTACGCCAAATTTCGTGCAAATCAAAAGATATATAGGGACTTTGGTGAACCATTTACATGAAATCGGACGAAACTATATATGGGAGCTATATATAAATCTGGACCGATTTCCTCCAAACTTGGCAGACATCACTCTAGGTTTAATTCAGTACGTTACGCCAAAATCGTGCAAATCGAAAGATATATAGCGACTTTGGTGCACCATTTACATGAAATCGGACGGAACTATATAAGGGAGCTATATCTAAATCTGGACCGATTTTCTCGAAACTTAGTAGACATCATTCTAGGTTCAATTCAGTACGTTATGCCAAATTTCGTGCAAATCGAAAGATATATAGGGACTTTGGGGCTCATTTACATGTAATCGTAAGAAACTATATATGGGAGCTATATCTAAATTTGGACCAATTTTTTCCAAACTTGACAGACATCACTCTTGGCTTAATTCAGTACGTTGTACCAAATTTCGTGCAAATCAAAATATATGTAGGGACTTTGGGGTACAATTTACATGAAATCGGACGAATCTATATATGGGAGCTATATCTGAATCTGGACCGATTTTCACGAAACTTGGCAGACATCATTCTAGACCTAAATGATTATGCTGTACCAAATTTCGTGCAAATCGAAAGATGTTTAGGGGCCGTTTACATTAAATCGGTTAAATATATATATGGGAACTATATCTAAATCTGAACCGATATTTCCCAATTTCAAGAGGGTTCGTCCTTGGGCCGAATAAGTGACCTATGCCAAATTTCATCCAATTCGGATCATAAATGCGACCTGTACTTTGTTTACAATTTAACATGGACAGACAGACGGACGGACGGACGGACGGACTGACGGACATGCATAAATCGGCTTAGAAAGTGATTCTATGCATATTCTCAAAAGGAACCATGTGTCTATCTCGATTATTTTTGCCTGTTACAAACATATGCACAAAGACATAATACCCTGTACCACAGTGTGGTGAAGGGTATAAATATGTTTTTAATCACCAGGACTTCCGAAAATAACAGTCCATGCAGAGTGCTTAAAAGAGATGGGTATTATTAGTCGATTTATGCATGCTCGCCTCTCCGTCCGTCCATGTATTATTGTGAGTAAAGTGCAGGTCGCATTTATGATCCGAATTCGATGAAATTTGGCATAGGTCACTTATTCGGCCCAAGGACGAACCCTCTTGAAATTGGGAAAAAATCGGTTCAGATTTAGATATAGCTCCCATATATATATTTAACCGATTTAATGTAAACGGCCCCTAAATATCTTTCGATTTGCACGAAATTAGACATAGCGTACTGATTTGAGTCCAGTATGATGTGTGTTAAGTTTCGTGAAAATCGGTTCAGATTTTGATATAGCTCCCATATATATAGTTTCGACCGATTTCATGTAAATGGTGCACCAAAATCCCTATATATCCTTCGATTTGCACGAAATTTGGCATAACGTACTGAATTGAGCCTAGAGTGATGTCTGCCAAGTTTCATGAAAATCGGTCCAGATTTAGATATAGCTCCCATATATAGTTTCGTCCGATTTCATGTAAATTGTGCACCAAAGTCCCTATATATCTTTCGATTTGCACGAAATTTGGCATAACGTACTGAATTGAGCCTAGAGTGATGTCTGCCAAGTTTCATGAAAATCGGTCCAGATTTAGATATAGCTCCCATATATAGTTTCGTCCGATTTCATGTAAATTGTGCACCAAAGTCCCTATATATCTTTTCATTTGCACGAAAATTGACATAACGTACTGAATTGAGCCTAGAATGATGTCTGGCATGTTTCATGAAAATCGGTCCAGATTTAGATATAGCTCCCATATATAGTTTCGTCCGATTTCATGTAAATTGTGCACCAAAGTCCCTATATATCTTTCGATTTGCACGATATTTGGCATAACGTACTGAATTGAGCCTAGAGTGATGTCTGCCAAGTTTCATGAAAGTCGGTCCAGATTTAGATATAGCTCCCATATATAGTTTCGTCCGATTTCATGTTAATTGTGCACCAAAGTCCCTATATATCTATTCATTTGCACGAAAATTGACATAACGTACTGAATTGAGCCTAGAATGATGTATGGTATGTTTCGTGAAAATCGGTCCAGATTTAGATATAGCTCCCATATATATTTTCGTCCGATTTAATGTAAATGGTGCACCACATGTATCCTTCGTTTTTAATTTAAGCCAGAATAATGTGTGCCAAGTTTAGTGAAAATCGGTTGAGATTTAGATATAGCTCCTTATATTATAGATTGATTTTAACTAATTGACGCACCAAGGAACCAATATATGGCTGCTAGGAACAAAACGTACTGAAATTAGTATAACCTAACCTGTGACAAGTTTCATTGAAATCGGTTCATATTTAGATATAGTATCCATATATAAGTAAATTGTGCATCAAACTCCTAATATTTGTTAGATTGACATCAAATTTTGCACAACGTACAAAATTGAGCATAGAATAACGTAGTTGGGTTTTCTAGAAGTACAGACCTAGCTCAACGGATGAACTATTGACATTTGTTTGAAGTCGATTTACATACTTTTGTTCCATTGTAACAAACGAATGACATGTTTATGGATAGATCTAGGTCGTTTCACATTTAGATAAATATCACATATGTTATTTCATACAATTTCATGATAACAGTCCTGTTTAATATACCCATAGTGGTGAAGGGTATCATATAGTCGGCCCCGTCCGACTTTACTACTTTCCTTACTGGTTGAAATTGGAGAATATCAGTTCAGATTTAGATGTAGCTCCCATATAACATTTCGCCTGATTTTATGTACATGATGCCCCAAACTACTAATTTTTGTCGGATTGAGACAAAATTTAACACAGTGTACTGAAATAGGTCGACTTTGACGTCTGTGAAGTTTTGATTAAATCGGTTCAGATTTAGATGTAGCTCCCATATATAGCTTCGTCCGATTTTATGTAAATGGTGCACCAAACTCATAATTTTAGTCCGACTAAGATGACATTTGACATAACATATGGAATTGAGACTAGGATATGGTGTTTTAAGTTTCTTTGAAATTGTAAGTACATGGTGCACCAGACCACAATATTTGCCCGATTTTGCACAGAGAACTGAATTAGGTCCACTTTGATGTCTGCGAAGTTTTGTTGAAATCTTTTGAGATTTAGGTATTGCTCCCATATATAGTGTCGTCCGATTTAATCTAAATGTTGGACTAAACTCCCAAAATTTGTCTGATTGCGACATAATTTTGCGTAGCGTATTGAATTATGTCCAGATAAACGTATGCATTTCGTTGAAATCGGTTCAGATTTACATATAGCTTCCATATATGGTTTTCGTACTGTTTTGTTGAAATCGGTTCAGATTTAGATATAGCACCCATATATATTTTCGTCCGATTTCATATAAATGGTGTACCAAATAACTGAAATTTTTACGATTGTTAAAAATTTGTGCACAACCTACCAAACTGGAGCTAAAATAACATGTGCTGCATTTCGTAGAATATATTCAGATGTAGATATAACACCTATATCATTGGTTTGAGTTCATGCAATTTGTGCACAAATAATAAAGGTTTCTCCTTTCCTTACTGGTTTCCAACTACAATAGGATTCGTCCGTGGATCAAATGAGTGACCTGTGACAAAATTTATCCAATTCGGATAATAAATGCGACCAGTACTTTCTTTACTATTTCTATGTGTCTATCTCGTTTACTTTTGCCTGTTCAAACATGCACAAAGACATAATGTGATCGACATGTGTGATCGATATAGGTAATTTTCGGACCTGACCTGACAATTCCGAGTTCAGGACATCTGATAGAATACGGTTATATGAGAGCAATCCCAACATGGGAAACAAATGAAGATGTGGACCAACATTAAACATGAAGATGTAGATGTGGACCAACAAATTGGGGGATACCTACAGACAAAAAACAACTCTATGCAAATTTTTGGCGATCTATCTCAATTTGTGTGGAGGCTAGAGCGAGTAAAACAGACAGAAAGACGGACATATGTACATTGAGATAGAACTTTACGCTGATCATGAATATATTTCTTAGCGGGTGAAATGATTATTTCGTAGTATACCCTCTATACTATGGTGGAGGGTATAAAACTGTGTCCAAGCTCTTAATGTACCAAAAATTCGGATTATATTAACGCTACCACGAAATGTGGACTATATGGGATAAGAAACAACAATAATAGTTAGAGTGTAGAACTGCTATAAAGATGTGATTCTAAAAATTCTTCTTCAATTTCAATGTGGCTCTTCCTTAAGCCAAATAAATTAACTTTATCAAATTGAATCCAATTCGGATCAGAAATGCGACCTATAGTTTGTAGACAATTTTACATAAACAGACGACGGGCATCCGTAAATCGAGCCAATAAGGGATTCTATGCGCACAGAAAAAAATCATTGTAAAATCATTTTGATTCAACATTTTTTCCTAACGATTTTGCTTCATTATCGTTTCATGTTGATTCAACATTATTTTACAGTAAAATTGAAATAAAATTTTTATACCCTCCACCATAGCATAGAGGGTACATTATTTCTCTTAAAAATAACACGAAAAATCAACATTTTGCAATGTTACACATTCGCTTTTTTTCTGTGTGTGCGCATTCTCAAAAATCTTGATTCATTTTGCCTGTTACAGACATATACACATATACATACTATTCTGTACCCCAGTGTGGTGTATTGAGATGGCTTTTTATGTATGCTTTTATATATGATGCTATTTTCGTTATATATTTGGATTCGATTTATAAATGATCGTCAGTCCTTCTGTCTGGCCGGCTGGTGCGCATGATAACTCTCAAACTGTGGAACCGATTTCATTCTAACTTTGCAAATCGTAATATTTCTTTCAAACTTAGTTTGTGTTCGAAGATGGTACCTTCCACACAAAATGGTCAAAATTTTGCTAAAAATAAATTTTGTAATATCATGGGAACGGACTATCGATTACAGATCATCGCCCAGACGAAGCGGCTGAAGCTAGATCTTGAAATTTTAAGTGTGGGTTGTTGTTGGTGTGTAGGCGTGAGATAAGGCTGGATTTTTGGAAATTCGAACTGGAAGGGTACGAAAAGTACTAAAATGTACCAAATATGGTACCCTTTGTATTAGGCGAACGGGAAGAGCTAGAATTCTGAAATTTAGAATGTGGGTCACTGATGGAAAGTTAGAAAGATGTACAAAAGGGTTTTTGGAAATTCGACCTGAAAGTATACTAAAAGTACTAAATATTACTAAACTTAGTTGTAATTGTATATATATTGGACATATATAGCTAGAATCTTAAAATTTTATTTGGAATACAAGTTGGGAAGGGGTGTTGATGTATGGAAATGCTTTAAGAAATTCGTACTTATGTGTATAAAAAGTACAAAATGGTACTATTTGCATTTAGTTGAGTGTATAAAGATAGATTCCGGAAAATCGAAATCAGGATTACTATCGGAGCACAAGATTGAAGTAGCTTTTAAAAATCGTAATTATGTGTGCGAAAAGTACTAAATAGTACTAAATTTGGTGCAAGTTCGATTTAGGTAAACAGATAGAGCTGGAGTCTTCAAATTGTTGAAAAATGACTATTGAATGTGGGATTGAGGTAGTTACTTTTTGGTACGAAAACTGCTATATGGTAACAAATTTAGTACAATTTGGATTTTGCTTGAAAGGATAGAGCTGAAAGCCTGAAATTTGAAATTAATATTACTGTTGAAGATTGAGCTATAGAGACATCTTTGCAAATTCGTATTTATGATATGGAAGCATAGTACTTATATGTACTAAATGGTACTATATTTGGTACAACTTGATTATTTGAGAACGGATAGAGCTGTTGAAGTGTAGGAATGAGGTAGTTTAGGAAATTCTTAATTATAGAAACAAAAAGTACTAAATGGTACCAATTAGTTTGCAAATTGTACTAAATTAATGGTACAATTAATGGTACTAAATATGGTACAATTCGTTTTGTGTGAGCGGGAATCCTAAAATTTCGAATTAAAGCTAAGATTGGAGAGTAGGATGAGACATGGGGGTAGTTTTAAAAATGTGTAATTATGTGTACTAAATGGTACTAAGTTTAGTACAATTTAGTTTTGAGGAAAAGGATAGAGATGGAGAACAATAAAATTACTGTTATGAGACAGGATTGAGACTTTGATGGAAATTCGAATTCATAAGTACAAAAAGTACTAAATGGTACTAAATATGGTAAAATTGAGATCTATGTGAACGTTTAGGGCTGGTATCCTAGAAATTGTGATTAAAATTACTGTCGAAGTGTGGAATTGAAGCAGTTTTAGAAACTCGTACTTACGTCTACGAAAAGTAATAAATGATACTAAATTTGGTACAACTTAGATTTTGGTGAACGGATAGAGCTGGAATCTTTATATGCAGATTTCAGGTTATTATTGGAGTGCATGACTGAGTTAGTTTTGGAAATTCTTCTTTGGGTACGAAAAGCACAACATTTGGTACAATTTGGACTTTGATGAACGGGTAGAACTCGAATCCTGAAAGTTGCAACTTACGTTACTGTGGGAGTGTAGGAAAAGTACAGAATGGTACCAAATCTGATACAATTTAGTGAACATATAGAGTTGGGATTCTTAAATTTGGACTTACGATTACTATTTGAAAGCAGGTTTGAAATATTGACATAAGTTTGGAATATTGGTACGAAAAGTACAGAATGGTATCAAATATGGTATAATTTAGTGTTTAATGAAATTACATTTGAAATTACGATTACTATTTAAAAGCAGAATTGATGTACATTTGGCAATTTGTACTTAAGAGTACCAAAAGAACTAAATTTGGACTTTGGTAGAATTAAGATTACTGTAGGATTGATGTAGTTTTAGAAATTCTTACTTATGGTATAAAAAGTAGTAAATGGTACTAAATTTGAAACGATTTGGATTTGTATTATTCTTGAAATTTAGAATTCAGGTTACTGTTGAAGTGTAGTATTGAGCTATATCAGGTTACTGTTGAAGTGTAGTATTGAGCAATGGAGACAACTTTGGAAACTCGAATTTATGTTTACGAATAGTAAATAGTAAATTGACTAAATTTGGAACAATTTGGATTTGGGTAACAATTTGGAATGTCAGTGACAGGGAGTTAGGGTTGAAGAGTTTTAGGTACTAAATGGTACTGAATTTAGTGGTGGTGATGGTATAGAGGTTGTCTTGAAAATGTGTACCTATGTGTTCGAAAAGTTCTAAATGGAACTGAATGTGGAACCTGTACGTTTCTGCTAAAGTATTTAATTGGACTTCTGATCTATTTTTAATCTATGTATAGGAAATAAGAAATAGATTTCGGAAAATAGTGCTGATGTGTATGAAGAACTGAGATATGGAAGCATAGTACTTATATGTACTAAATGGTACTATATTTGGTACAACTGGATTATTTGAGAACGGATAGAGCTGTTGAAGTGTAGGAATGAGGTAGTTTAGGAAATTCTTAATTATAGAAACAAAAAGTACTAAATGGTACCAATTAGTTTGCAAATTGTACTAAATTAATGGTACAATTAATGGTACTAAATATGGTACAATTCGTCTTCTGTGCGCGGGAATCCTCAAATTTGAAATTAAAATTAAGATTGGAGTGTAGGAAGGGACACGGGGGTAGTTTTAAAAATGTGTAATTATGTGTACTAAATGGTACTAAGTTTAGTACAATTTAGTTTTGAGGAAAAGGATAGAGATGGAGAACAATAAAATTACTGTTATGAGACAGGATTGAGACTTTGATGGAAATTCGAATTCATAAGTACAAAAAGTACTAAATGGTACTAAATATGGTAAAATTGAGATCTATGTGAACGTTTAGGGCTGGTATCCTAGAAATTGTGATTAAAATTACTGTCGAAGTGTGGAATTGAAGCAGTTTTAGAAACTCGTACTTACGTCTACGAAAAGTAATAAATGATACTAAATTTGGTACAACTTAGATTTTGGTGAACGGATAGAGCTGGAATCTTTATATGCAGATTTCAGGTTATTATTGGAGTGCATGACTGAGTTAGTTTTGGAAATTCTTCTTTGGGTACGAAAAGCACAACATTTGGTACAATTTGGATTTTGGTGAACGGGTAGAAGTCGAATCCTGAAAGTTGCAACATAGGTTAGGTGGGAGTGTAGGAAAAGTACAGAATGGTACAATTAGCTGGAATTCTTAAATTTGGTCTTACGATTACTATTTGAAAGCGGATTTGGAATATTGACATAAGTTTGGAATATTGGTACGAAAAGTACAGAATGGTATCAAATATGGTATAATTTAGTGTTTAATGAAATTACATTTGAAATTACGATTACTATTTAAAAGCAGAATTGATGTACATTTAGCAATTTGTACTTATGAGTACCAAAAGAACTAAATTTGGACTTTGGTAGAATTAAGATTACTGTAGGATTGATGTAGTTTTAGAAATTCTTACTTATGGTATAAAAAGTAGTAAATGGTACTAAATTTGAAACGATTTGGATTTGTATTATTCTTGAAATTTAGAATTCAGGTTACTGTTGAAGTGTAGTATTGAGCTATATCAGGTTACTGTTGAAGTGTAGTATTGAGCTATGGAGACAACTTTGGAAACTCGAATTTATGTTTACGAATAGTAAATAGTAAATTTGGAACAATTTGGATTTGGGTAACAATTTGGAATGTCAGTGACAGGGAGTTAGGGTTGAAGAGTTTTAGGTACTAAATGGTACTGAATTTAGTGGTGGTGATGGTATAGAGGTTGTCTTGAAAATGTGTACCTATGTGTTCGAAAAGTTCTAAATGGAACTGAATGTGGAACCTGTACGTTTCTGTTAAAGTATTTAATTGGACTTCTGATCTATTTTTAATCTATGTATAGGAAATAAGAAATAGATTTCGGAAAATAGTGCTGATGTGTATGAAGAGTACTTAATTGAAATAAACTTGATATAAGATGTAGGAAAAGAGGTGGAAGTAGCGGGCACTTTGCTAGTACCTCATATAAAGTGAATATTAAAACCTGTGTGCAATTCCGAAGACCTCCGTAAACCATAGGCTGATAGCCTATATTTGTCGGCAACACCGACTAATTGTTTTTTACTAGTTTTACAAAATGGAGCGGGACCCAAAACAATGGCCCAATGGTCCATGTCAAACAAGTGCCCCCATTATTTGAAATTTCTTGACAATAAATTTTTTAGCCTCTAGGAAATACCAAATTCTAGTCAAAACTTCTAAATGACTGAGGATATGCAATTTGCGTCTTTGCAAGGCAACAGTGACATTTTTCAAAAGTGTATCTAATATTTAAGAAATTAGATTATAATTTTCCATTTAATATATTGCAGCACCATTTGGAGTCTTTTAACGAATAAGCGTAATATTAAATTCACAAAACACATGTCAACAAATTGCATTTAATATTTAGTAGCTGTCGCAAGCTGTTGTGTAACACAGGTTACAGACTAACTTTAATATGGGGGAGAAAATATTTTTGTTTATGCAACCGATGCCAATTAAGTAGCCATTAATAAATTATTACAAAAATATTTATTAATAAACTTCGAGCTTCAAGCTCGAGCAGTGCTATTCTTCATTTAATCAAATTCAAGGAAAACAATTTTCCATTCTTGTTTGCAAAATAATCGAACATAAATGGTGGCATGTGTTGCGTTGCAGCAACAACAAATGTTCACATTGGCATATGCCTGGGGCATTTCCCCGCCGCCACCGACAGACGGACCACCCAACCGTCCGACCGAACGATAAACACTACAAAATCCGAAACAGCATATGTGAAACTTCCTTCCTGTGTGAAATGTGGTAAAGTTATTACCCTCAAGGGTAATTGTTTTTCACTTCGTTTCAGTTGTACTCGTCCACGTACATGTGTGGTATGTGCGTGTGTGATTGACTGTTAGTTGCGTTCCTGTATTTCCATTTCATTAACATTGCAAAACTAATGCCAAAGTAATCATGTGAAAATTTGTGGTTTTGAGTTTTTTCCGGTTTTGTATTCTGTTTCGTATTATTTCATTCGAATTAGAGGTAGTTTTTGTTTCGACCGCCATGAGGGGTGGAATGTTGGCGTTTAATTCATTAAGACCATACCACATAACTCCACAAGAAGTTTTTTTCTTCTTTTCTGTTTGACCATACAAATAAATTAGTAATAAATTAAAAGAAAATGGATTTATGCTCAAATTAGCGATAACAAAAAACGTAAAGAAAATAAGTTTCGTACTATTTGCCATTAATCATCTATTTATCGCAATATGTTATCTATGTGAATGTGGGTGCGTATGACGTTCACATTCAAATCAGGTTTCTTTTAAAACTTTGTTTTATGTACATTTTATTATTTTGAAATTTAAATATTGAATAGCAGGTTTTTAGGTCAATAATATACATAACCACAATAATTGAAGGCGTTTTTAGCCGTGCCGAATTCTCTATACCGTCCATCATTTTTATACCGACCACCATAGCGATATTAACATGCATTTCTTTAAGGTTTCAACCACAGGTGAAATTAAATAAACGCTACTATTAATTACCGCAAATTGTAATATATATATACCCTTCACCACACTGTGGTACAGAGTATTATGTCTTTGTGCATATACATGTGGCAGGCAAAAAGGAAACGAGATAAACACATGGTTCCTTTTGAGAATATTCATAGAATCACTTTCTAAATCGACTTATGCATGTCCGTCTGTCCATGTTAAATTGTAAACAAAGTACAGGTCGCATTTATGATCCGAAATTTGGCACAGGTCACTTATTTGGCCCAAGGACGAACCCTATTAAAATTGGGAAAAATCGGTTCAGATTTAGGTATAGCTCCCATATATATTTTCGTCCGATTTAAGGTAAATGGTGTACTAAAGTCCCTAAATATCTTTCGATTTGCACGAAATTTGGCATAACGTACTGAATTGAAGCTAGGGTGATGTCTGCCAAGTTTCGAGAAAATCGGTCCAGATTTAGATATAGCTCCCATATATAGTTCTGTCCGATTTGAGGTAAATGGTGCACTAAAAACCCATATATCTGTCGATTTGCACGAAATTTGGTACAACGTACTGAATTGAGCCTTGAATGATGTCTGTCAAGTTTAGAGAAAATCGGTCCAGATTTAGATATAGCTCCCATATATAGTTTCGACCGATTTCATGTAAATGGTGCACCATAGTCCACATATATCTTTCGATTTGCACGAAATTTGGCATAACGTACTGAATTGAGCCTAATGATGTCTGCCAAGTTTCATGAAAATCGGTCAAATTTTAGATATAGCTCCCATATATAGTTTCGTCCGATTTCATGAAAATGGTGCACCAAAGTCCCTATATCCTTCGATTTGCACGAAATTTGGCATAACGTACTGAATTGAGCCTAGAATGATGTCTGCCAAGTTCCGAGAAAAGCGGTCCAGATTTAGATATAGCTCCCTTATATTATATATTGATTTTAAGTAACTGACGCACCAAGGATCTAATATATGGCTGATAGGAGCAAAACATACAGAAATTAGTATAACCTAACATGTGACAAGTTTCGTTGAAATCGGTTCATATATGGATATAACTTCAATATATATTTTTGCCCGATTTTAAATAAATTGGACATCAAACTCCTCATGTTAGTCAGATTGACATCAAATTTTGCACAACGTACAAAATTGAGCATAGAATTACGTAGTTGCGTTTTCTAGAAGTACAGGCATAGCCCAACGGATGACCTATTTATATTTGTTTGAAGTCGATTGATCTAAGTCGATTCACATTTACATAAATATCACATATTTTATTTCATCCAATTTCATGTTAATAGTCCTGTTTAATATACCCATAGTGGTGAAGGGTATCATATAGTCGGCCCCGTCCGACTTTACTACTTTCCTTACTCTTTTTTTAACATTTTATACCCAATAATAACCCGAAATGCGAAGATGTTCTGAGAAAATCGGGCATTATTTATATAAAATCATCAAAATACTGCAATTTAGAGGGCGAAATTTTATGAGTTTGTACTAAGAACGTAAAATAATTTAAATACCGATAATTTAGTGGTCTAATATTTGAAGCTATGCCTAAATGTGAAACAATACAGTAAATTTTCGATCTGGCCTTTAAGTTTTGTGTCTCGATACCATCCGAAGGTAATATGATTAAGAGATTGATATGGGGACAACCCCACATATAATGACAACTCCAACAGACGAAACAAACCATTTAACTATTTTAATTCAAAACGGGCGGGATCTTTATATAGGAGATATTACAACTAAGTGAACCTATGCAAACAATGTTTTCCAATGATATTATGGCAACCACTTATGGCCAGATATTCAAAAAAGCTTCTCGCCCCACGCGAGTTCTGATGTAATGAATAATGAGGAAGTTTTTAATATATAGCATATACTAAAATATGGACCTATACCGACTCCCTTTCTAAATGAATGTTGTAAATCACAATGTTGTAAATCGCAACACAAACTTCAGAAATTTATAATTAGGATTATTCCTAACATTTTAAAACCCAAAATCATGAACGATATTACTAGAATACTAAAATTTAGAGTTATATGAAGCTACACCTAGAGGAGACCAATACTGATTTCCTCTGGTCGGCAATGCCGAATATTTGAAAGTATCATTGTATGGTGGCAATGCAAAAATGTGGACCGATAAAGTTCATTTTCGAAGCTGGCATTTTAGTTTTTTACTTTACACCCTCCGGAGGTAATATGATAACAATAGATGTACAGACGAATTGCCTACTTTTTAGGATAGGAACTGACAATTTCGACTACAGATTATCCCCCATACTTACTTTCATAGCTAGCTTGTTACAGAACGGTTGTTCCATAACCCGAGCTTAAAAAAGGATTTCCAAGCGCGTCGGTCTTATGCGCATCTCCACCAATTTTAATGACCATGTTCCGAGATGTTATGTTCTACTTGATCTTTCCAACTAAAGGGGGAAGACCACACCTCTGCGTGAACCATCAATAGGCTCGCTTTTATATACCTTTTGAGTTAGGGCCGTAGCCACTCTAGTCGTTGCAGCTCGATACGACTGACTATGTCGATGTCCGCTTATAGATTGTAAAGCTCGTGGTTCATTCGACGCCGATATTCACCGTTGACACAGATCGACCCATAGATCTTTCGGAGCATTTTTCTCTCAAACACTCCAAGAGCTACCTCATCTGTTTGCGCATGTGTCCATGCTTCAGATCCATATAACAGTATAAGCGTCTTGTAGAGTGTGATTTTAGACTCGCAGAAGGTGGCCTTGTTTCTAAACTGCTTACACTTAGACCATAGTAGCATCTGTAGTAGTTTTATTTATGGTGGTACCAAGGTATAGCAAATCTTTGACTACCTCGAAGCTGTTTTTTTTTTTCAAGTTCCACTGTTAATCCGAGTTTACTGGACGTCTTGAGCGTTGATGCCATTTACTGCCAGACCCACTTTGGCAGACTCCTTCTTAATTTGTTCAAAGGTGGCTGTTATCGCTCGTAATGCTCGACCCACTATATCGATGTCATCAGCGTAGGTGAGTAAATTGTGTTGTTTGGTGTACAGAGTGCAATTTCTTTTTAACCTTTGCGTCTCGTATGACCTTTTCCAGCAGGATGTTAAAAAGATCACATGACAAACTGTCACCTTGTCTGAATTCTCGTTCGGATAAGTCCTTTCCTACTTTATCAGCTGACCTTGTACCACTTAAAGTTATCCTACATAGCCATATTAATTTTGCAATAATGCCGAACGCAGACATGGCTTTAAGCACTTCTGAACGGATAGGGCTGCCGAATGCGTCCCTATAGTCGACGAATAGGTGGTATTTGCCGATGTGTTTCTCGTGGGTCTTTTCCAGGATTTGGCGCAGAGTGAAAATATTGTCAATGGTGAATTTACCAGTTCTGAAGCCGAATTAGTATGGTCCAACAATGTCCTTGATCATTGGCTTCACTATATAGTTGGCACATATTGTCTTGTGTCCTTTTTTGTGGTTCGAGGTTCCAATCATTGGGCATGCATTCCCCTAGGCAAATTCTACTAATCAACTGGTGAATGATCCTGACTAACATCTGACCACCAGTTTTGAATAGTTCGGCTGGTAACCCATCTGCTACTGCTGCTTTATTACTCTTCAGCCGATTGATTGTTATTCTGATCTCATCTTGGCTAAGTGTTATACACTCTATACGGTCATCTCTTATTGGTTTTGGGGTATCTTCTTCGCCGCCACTATTTGATACCTGAAGCTTTTCTAAATGCTACTTCCAGATCCTCAACAAGCTGTCTGTATCTGTCACCTGATGTTTTACTCGTTCGTAAAACTTTCGGACTTCCTTCTGACCGCTGTATATCTCAATTTGCTCCCGCTCACGTTTTTATACCCTTCACAACTCTGTGTACAGGATATTATGTCTTTGTGCATATGATTGTAACAGGCAAAGGAAACGAGATTGACACATGGTTCCTTTTTGAAAATATGCATAGAATCAATTTTTAAGTCTATTTATGCATGTTCGTCCATCCGTCCTTCTGTATGTCTGTATTTCCATGATAAATTTTAAACAAAGTACAGGTCGCATTTTTTATTCGAATTGGATGCATTTTGGCACAGCTCATTTATTTGGCCCAAGGACGAACCCTATTAAAATTGGTGAAAATCGGTTCAGATTTAGATATAGCTCCCATATATATTTTCGTCCGGTGCACCAAAGTCCCTATATATCCTTAGATTTGCACGAAACTTGGCACAACGTAGAACGATGTGTGTTAAATTTCATGAAAATCAGTTCAGATTTAGATATAGCTCCCGTATATATTTTCGTCCGATTTTAAGTAAATAGTGCACCAAAGTCCGTATATATCCTTCGATTTGCACAAAATTTGACACAGCATACTGAATTAAGTTAAGAACGATGTGTGTTAAATTTCGTGAAAATCGGTTCAGATTTTCAGATTGGGAGCTATATCTCCCATATATATTTTCGTCCGATTTTAAGTAAATGGTGCACAAAAGTCCCTATGTATTCCTCGATTTGCACGAAATTTGGCAAATCGTACTGAATTAAGTGTAGAAAGATGTGTATTAAATTTCGTAAAAATCGGTTGAGATTTAGATATAGCTCCCACAAATATTTTCGTCCGATTTTATGTAAATAGTCCACCAAAGTCTCTATATATCCTTCGATTTCCACAATTTTTTCCATTTATTTTTTCGTCCGATTTTATGTTCAATATCTATGTAGTTTCGCTCCATTCCATTTCAATGGTCCTCTAAAAGTTATTTGTCTGTTCTATCTACAGGATATTGTATATATTAGCATCTCTTGTACGTATCCAAAGTGGTGATGGGTATCATATAGTCGGTCTGGTCCGACTTTTGAACTTTTCTTACTGGATGTTGTTCTTCTTTTGACTGAAAATACGTTTCTCCTCCCTCCTTTTCTCCCTATAATTCTCCCTCGCATTACGTGTTGCTACTGTCTGCAGGGTTGTCCTATACACTGCCTTTTTCATATCAGTAGCATTACGACTCTCCTGATGGTACCACGGGTTTCTTGATGGTGGTCTTTGGTACCCAAGTGTTGCTGTTGCTACAGTTTTTAGGGAGTGGGCAATTCCTTGCCATTGTGCTTCTATATTCATATCGGGACAAAAATGACCTAAAATTATACTTGAAATAAAGGTCATCCCATCTGCTGTCAGCAAACAATGCATTTTGTTTAAATTTATTAACAATTTATACAAAAATATAAAAAAATAATATATGAGTAATTTGTCAATTATTTTCTTCAAATTCGTTGCTGCAAAATATGTTACATTCAAAAGGTAATTTAGTGGAGGGTATTAAGGGGGTCATTTCATAGGTTAAATTTTAAAACATTTTTTACGTTTTTATTACAACAATTTCCCTGATGACATTTGCGAATGACTGTACTACTATAATTCCCATGAATTTCACTACAGGCGAAGCTATGTTGGTTCTTCAATTTCTAGTCTGATTACAAACTAAAACAAGAAATTTCAGTATTTTTGCCGGATTACAATTGAATTTGAAACGCCATTATTTTAATTGTTAATCCCAGTTTTATTTATGACTAAATAAAAGTCGTTTACTTTCATGGGAACCGGAATAACATGAATTGTCGTTTATTTAAATTAGTCAGACGCAAAGTCAAACTTTCACAAATTACCCTAATCTCGGTTACAAATTTAAAACAATTACAATTGTCCTTAATTAACTACATCTGTAGTTTCCATACCTTTTTCCCTCATTTCAGACAACTGCAAATGAAAACACCAACTCCAGACACCCCGGTTTATCATACTACCCATGACTGATTCTTTTGTCCGGCCATGACAAATTTAATTGTGCAACAAAATATCTGTACTTAGCGGAAGGAATGTGAGCGTGTCTGTGTGTGTGTTCAATTCAAGAAATAAGAACGAAGACAGATCGTTTATCGCTAAAATGCCTTTGCGATTAAAAAGTATAAAGAAAGATTAAAAACATTTAAGGCCGGAACTTAAGATTTATCGGGATAAATTACACACACACACTGCCAAGCAAACCCCACCACCCTTCTGTCTGTCTGCCTGTCTTAAGAATCTAAACGGAAATCATTAAAGAGAAACCGAAACGATTTGTTATGGCACAAAACAGAAATGGTGGCAAAGAAATAATGAAATGAACAAAGATTTCTATCAATTTATTTAGTATTATTTGCGTCACACAGACACAGACAGACACACTTGCAATCACATGTGAGCATACTCACACACATGCCAACGTCAAAGGACTTTCCCGCCACACAACGCATACGCGTGCCAACATTACACACAAAAGACAAATGTGTAGAAGTGTGAAATTCACTAAATGAAAAAAAGAGAAATTAATTAATTTTTTCAATACACATTAATGGCAATACACAACAACAACTGCAACAGCAAAAACAATTGACTACGTAATTCATATTAAGAGACGACTATAACTATAAAGACGACCGTAACGCAGAAAGAAAGGGATAATTAGAGAGAAAAAGGAGGAAATTGCAATTGCGTCTTCCATGCAGTAGGTACTCCTTTTTGTGCATTGGGGCGTCTGCTTCCGGGTATATGGGGTTGTTCATGAGTTACGGATATGTATGTATGTCTGTGGGTGTGCCAAGTTACAGCTGAAAATTATGTGCGACTGGCTGCAAAAGATATGCATTTGTTGTGTGTGGTCGAAACGTAAACGAGGGAGGTTTTGTTTAGTGAAGTCCTAAACCTTAACAAAACAAATAATTACGACTTGGGCCAATATTGGTCTTGTAGACAAACATAAATATATTAAAATTAAAATAAAGCAGTAGTGTTGATAAATGTTTATAAAGCCTGTAAACAGGTCGTTAAATTTCAGCCTAACATTTTATACCCTCAACCATGAGGTGGACATATCTGTAATCGCTCGGTACCTTTATATATATCACGTCTGTGCCATGGTATATAATTACAGTCAACTCAGTTGAACAAATGTGTTCACACTTCCCAAAATGTCCAATTTATATGGGGCTAAATTGGATATATTATAGCCCCCTCTAACAGTACGGAGGGTACTGTTAGAGGGGGCTATCGTAAAGAAGTTTAAATTTAAGAAAACAAATTACTGCCAATTTGGTTGAAAAATGTGCCCTACTTCTCGAAGTTTCGAAATTTGGGAAGTTATACGAGCGCTATGGTAAAAAGTTGTACATTTTTAGCAGAATTAAAGCTAATGCGTCCAGGACGGTATTCACACTTTATACATTTAGCACGTTGGTAACTGCATCGGTGTTAATGCTAGTTAGGCCTGCTCGATATGCATCTTGATCTAGAGGCTGCCTTTTATAATGCTAGCAGATCTTCCACGCCAGGTTGGAGGAGTTCTATCCACCATATGATGGTTAGAATCATTCTCTCTAAAACACCCAAGCAGGTACTGCAACGAAGTTAAGGATCTTCGTCTCTTTATTTAAATTGCCCATAAGTGTCACATAGATGCACTCTATTACGGTTCTATGAATAATTCACCATTGCGTAGCACTAGTATTCGCGGATTACACTCCCGCCGCATTGTTGCGGCGAGTGACTTAAAGGCATTCTTCTCATTTTCCATCTCATCGCAGATTACTATTTATACATGCTTAGGTACCGATATCAATGCCGTCAGGGGCGCGTGGAATACCGCTCCGAAGGTAGCACCCCATCTTGGGGAGCTCCCTGCTTCACTCTACGGGGTTTTGATTTCTTATTCCGGAACTCCACGTACTACTAACGTCCACATCTATATTCGATTATTCAACGTTGCATACTTGGCATGATTGACGTGATCAAGGTCTTTTGAGAGGTCAAGCACTACCAACACTGTTCCATGGGCCGGTTCTGGTGTAATTCGCGACTAATATGTGTGGAGATGTCGTGCAATGCTGTTGTTGTGCTGTAATGCATACGAAATCCATATTGATGATCCGCAACTGAATTGCTTTCCTTAATGCTAGGGAAGAGTAATACCTCAAGAGTCTTCCATACTGGTGACATAAGTGAGATCGGCCTGTACAATTCACCTTTGGCGGCATCCCTGCCTGTCTTTGGGAGCGGGACCACCCTAGGTCATAGTCCAAGTTTCTTGAGCGATGTTGGTGATTATCGCCAAATTAAGGGATTTAATCTGATACTCAACAACTGTTACAGCATAACCAAAAATATTCCGTCAGGACCAATGCTTTAAATGACTAATGTAATGCCACGAATGACAAATGTAAAATCACCCATTGTGAGCTGTATTGGTTCCTCGTCGGCGAGACAAAATCTTAGCTTCGTCCTGCCTAGCATTCCGATGCTCGAAAACCGCATTTTTAAATATCTGGAGTATCTTTTCGGGGCCAGTCACAGTTTCGAACACATCGGGTCCAATTTTGCAAACATTTCTGATGATTTTTCCTTTTATTCCGCTTATTCTCCTCTACGAATCTGCTGGCCTCCACCGTTAGTTCTCTGACCCTAGGATTTACTAGATTAGATTAACGGAGCTCATCACGCTCAATTGCTAGTCCGTCTGGTTCCGCTGGGAAATTAGGTCTCATATCGCGTATTCGAATGTAGCGGTTGCAGCGGCAGTGATGTCCCGGCATTTGTTTTCCCTGAACGATAGTTCGTTTATTCTCTGAAATTCTGCCAGTTGACTTTTCCATGGTTAAACCAGTAAGGAAAGTAGTAAAGCCGAACGGGGCCAACTATATGAAACCATTCACCACTTTGGGTATATTTAACAGATGAATCCTAACAGACGTCATATTTTTAAAGGACCAGTAAAATGAAATTGGATCAATAAACATGTCATTCTGCAACCGATACTAAATTTTTCATTTCGTCAGATGTAAAAGTTATATCTAAATCTGAACCGATTTCAGGACACTTAACACACATCATTCTAGACCTTATTTTTCCAATTCAGAAAATGCACTCTTTCATCGTTTTTCGCTCGTGGACCGTTGTAATTAAATCAACGGTAATAATATTTTTGAGGAAGACAAAAAAAGCTCAAATATACCAACTCGAGCCTGGAGTATACTCGTAAGGTTTTGCTGCAATTAATTCAGACTATCCGACTAGCTGTAGAGTTGTGTCTGCTCTTTGGTTAAAATCCGTTAACATATAATTTTCACGATATTTAATATTTCTTAGAATTACTTCTGTCAAAATTAATTCGAATTAATTATTTTCTGATATTTTGCATAATTCTCTCAGAATTCTCCGTCACACTGACTCATACCAAATGTTATACATTCCAAACACACTTTGTTCCCCATAATCATAGTCACACCCCTCCACAGCAAAAACTATAAAGACGAAATAATAATTTTTCTCTATAAAATTGTTCGTGTATTGTTTTTATGATGATAAAAACACGTGCCATTATCGCAAATTTCCTGCACAAGAACATGTCCTGGAAAACAATGCAAACTTCCACGCACACACATACATACACACACCCGTAAGTGTGTAATAAACAGTATCTTGCCGTAAACATACATAGACGCACGTTCAAACGCACTGACTCACTGCTATTCACTTGCTCACTCACATGCACAATCAGTACACCACATCAAACAGGAGGAGTGCTCACAACGAATGTGAACGAACCACCGAACGAACAAATGAATGAATGCATCACCAATTTGTTTGGTTTGCACGGTGTTGGGGTACTTGCATGCAAAAGGGGGTTGGATGGCTGAAACGAATTCCTGCGTTACGTTACAGGAGTATGGCAATGCATTTGTAACGCCATTAACATTAACCATAACAAAACGCATGAAGGAACGAGTGAGAGAGCGGGCATACGAATGGACAAACTGACGAAGAAACAAACAAGGGGAAGGTAGTACAAATGGTTAAAATCGTGGCAATTTCCATCGTCATTTCGTATTTGAGGGGGATACAGAAACAGAAAACTATACCGCCGGCTACGGCGTCAAACCTATGAAACGGAATATAAAATTGGTGGAGTTGAAAACTGCAAAGGAAATTGCATGATTCCTGTTGGAATACACGGTAGGATATGTTACGACAAGGCACCATGGACTGAGGCTAGAAATTGATCGACGAGTTGATGTAATGTCGAAAAGAATTGGTGAGGGTACGCCATTGATTGAAAAAGTATTTTTTTCGGGGGGATAACAATCAATAAAGTTTGTCGTGTGAAAGCTTAAGGGAATTTCAACTTCGGCAACGAATAATAAACAAGTAGTATATGTTAAGACTGCGGGGGAAGCCAAACATGAAACTTAACAGGTCGTGGTAAACTATAGCGAGTTGCAGTGTATTTAAAGGTGTGTAATGTGTATGCCCTTACAAAAATTAGGGAAAGTCTTACATGACCCCATGAGGATCCCCTGAGAAAATTCTACTTGGGAGGTATCATTCTACAATGGGCGATAAATAAATGTGGACCGCTAATGCTCATTTTCGAAACTGACCTTTTAGATTTGCATATTGATATCCTCCGACGGTGGTATGATAACGACAGATATAAAACCGATGATGGCGAAAATGGCTATATTGTCATTAAATTACATACTTTAAATTATATAGACTGTCAATTTAGAGTTCATAATATTCCTCATACTACGCTTCCTGGGAACAACCCTTAACTTGGGAACCAAATGATAAATATATTTATATATATATATATATATATATATAAACCAGTAAGGAAAGTAGTAAAGTCGGACGGGGCCGACTATATGATACCCTTCACCACTATGAGTATATTAAACAGGACTATTATCATGAAATTGTATGAAATAAAATATGTGATATTTATCTACATGTGAAACGACCTAGATCTATCCATAAACATGTCATTCCTTTGTTACGATGGAACAAAAGTATGTAAATCGACTTCAAACAAATATCAAAAGGTCATCCGTTGGGCTAGGTCTGTACTTCTACGTTATTCTATACTCAATTTTGTACGTTGTGCAAAATTTGATGTCAATCTAACAAATATGAGGAGTTTGATGCACAATTTACTTATATATGGATGCTATATCCAAATATGAACCGATTTCAACAAAACTCGTCACAGGTTAGGCTATATTGATTTCAGTACGTTTTGTTCTTATCAGCCATATTTTGGTTCCTTGGTGCGTCAATTACTTAAAATCAATCTATAATATAAGCAGTGTTGCCAAAACTCTGTTGAGAAAAAATGCTAGATTTTGTTGAAAAAAATGCTAGAAAGTGCTAGAAATTTTAAAAAAGTGCCAGAAAAAAGTGCTAAAAAATTAAATGAACAAAATTATTTATATGCAATAATGAAATATTCATCAGAGACCCCATTTATTCTTAAAGGCTACTCCTTGCCGATTTAGCCATGTTCGTCCGATTGAGGTCGCAATATTGAAAACAGAGCTTTGGAATTTTCCCCATATATTGCACTACTCCTAGGACATTTGGTATTGGAAATTAAATATATCGGTCTTTTTTGGGTACACCATAACCAATATTTGATTTTTTAAGGTTTTGGGCACATTTTTCAACTTAATATGCCGTTTTGTATTTCGGATTCCTCGTGGGTAGAAAGTCTTATTACTAAAAATTATCAACATTGGTCCACTTTTACGCGTAGCCCTCTAAAACACGTTTTACAATCGCATTGGCTTCAATTTCATATTTCAAATTGAGTAAAAAATCTCCTTATCAGAAATTATTACATTACATATTTAGGGGTAGCTGGTTAACGGCTGCACCCCAAAGTAACTGTAATTTCACATTGCTGGATTTTGGAGGTTAGCATACGAAGACAATTATCAAGCAATTTCAATCAGATACCCTTTCGAAATACATATGGAAGCTATGGCTTCATCTGCACCAATTTCAACAAAACGCAATAACGTCACTCTATTCTCAATTTGATACGCTGTACAAAATTTCGTGCTAATCGCACAAATATTAGAAATTCGACGCACCATTAATGCAAAATCGGGTGAATATATATGTACATTTGGGAGCTATATCAAAATCTGAACCGATTTTTCCGAAACATTTCACTCATCATTCTAGACTCAATTCAGTATCCTATTTACCTAAAATTAGCATACGAAGACAGTTAGCATACGAAGACAATTATCAAGCAATTTCAATCAGATACCCTTTCGAAATACATATGGAAGCTATGGCTTCATCTGCACCAATTTCAACAAAACGCAATAACGTCACTCTATTCTCAATTTGATACGCTGTACAAAATTTCGTGCTAATCGCACAAATATTAGAAATTCGACGCACCATTAATGCAAAATCGGGTGAATATATATGTACATTTGGGAGCTATATCAAAATCTGAACCGATTTTTCCGAAACATTTCACTCATCATTCTAGACTCAATTCAGTATCCTATTTACCTAAAATCGGCTATATCTAAATCTGAACCGATATTCATGAAATTTAACATAGATCTTTCTAGATTTAATTCAGTACCATATGCCAAATTTCAAGCAAATCGTAGGATATATTGGGACTTTGGTGCACCATTTACATAAAATCGGACGAAAATATATATGGGAGCTACATATATCGAAATCTGGACCGATTTTCTCGAAACTCACCACCCATCATTCTAGACTCAATTCAGTACGCTATGCCAAATTTCGTGCAAATCGAAGGAATAATAGGGACTTTGGTGCACCATTTACATTAAATCGGACGAAAATATATATGGGAGCTATATCTAAATCTGAACCGATTTTCACGAAATTTAACACACGTCTTTCTAGGCTTAATTCATTACCCTATGCACAAATTTCGTGCAAATCGAAGGATATATAGGGACTTTATTGCACTATTTTCCTAAAATCGGACGAAAATATATATGGAAGCTATATCTACATCTGAACCTATTTCCCCAAATAAATGAGCTGTGCCAAATTTAATCCAATTCGAATCAAAAATGCGACTTGTACTTTGTTTACAATTTAACATGGACAGACAGACGTACGGACATGCATAAATCGGCTTAAAAAGTTATTCGATGCATATTCTCAAAAGGAACCGTATGTCTATCTCGTTTCCATATGCACAATGACATAATACCCTGTACCATAGTGTGTTGAAGGGTATAAAAATATATGTTTGCCGTAATTTTTCTATTTTGGTCCTGTTCGGTACTCTTAAGTGGTTATAACTTGGCATTCGGGATTGCCGGTGAATAAAAAACTTGTTTTCAGAAAATTAACATCGCTCTCATCCAATGGACCGCTTTATTTGTTTGTTTTTTTCCAAATAAACAATCTACTAGCAGACAATATCATAGTTACCATATGCAGTACCTGTTTACAATCTACTGTCCCTTTTTATACCCTTCACCACACTGTGGTACAGGGTATTATGTCTTTGTGCATATGTTTGTAACAGGCAAAAGGAATCGAGATAGACCCATGGTTCCCTTTGAGAATATACATAGAATCACTTTCTAAGTCGATTTATGCATGTCCGTCCGTCCGTCCGTCCGTCTGTCCGTCCGTCCGTCTGTCTGTCTGTCCATGTTAAATTGTAAACAAAGTACAGGTCGCATTTATGATCCGAATTGGATGAAATTTGGCATAGGTCACTTATTCGGCCCAAGGACGAACCCTATTGAAATTGGGAAAAATCGGTTCAGATTTAGATATAGCTCCCATATATATATTTAACCGATTTAATGTAAACGGTCCCTTTATATCTTTCGATTTTGGTACAGCCTAATCACTTATGTCTAGAATGATGTCTGCCAAGTTTCGTAAAAATCGGTCCAGATTTAGATATAGCTCACATATATAGTTTCGTCCGATTTCATGTAAATGGTGCCCCAAAGTCCCTATATATCTTACGATTTGCACGAAATTTGGCATAACGTACTGAATTGAGCCTAGAATGATGTCTGCCAACTTTCATGAAAATCGGTCCTGATTTAGATATATCTCCCATATATAGTTTCGTCCGATTTCATGTAAATGGTGCCCCAAAGTCCGTATATATCATTCGATTTGCACGAAATTTGGTGCAGCCTAATAATTTAGGTCTAGAATGATGTTTGCCAAGTTTCGTGAAAATCGGTCCAGATTTAGATAGATATAGCCCTTTTTATTATAGATTGAGTAATTGACGCACCATATATATTTTCGCCCGATTTCAAGTAAATTGGGCATCAAACTCCTCATGTTATTCAGATTGACATAAAAGTTTGCACATCGTACAAAATTGACCATAAAATTATATAGTTGCGTTTTCTAGAAGTACAGACATAGCCCAACGGATGACCTATTTATATCTGTTTGAAGTCGATTTACATACTTTATGGATAGATCTAGGTAGATTCACATTTAGATAAATATCACATATTTTATTTCATCCAATTTCATGCTAATAGTCCTGTTTAATATACCCATAGTAGTGAAGGGTATCATATAGTCGGCCCCGTCCGACTTTACTACTTTCCTTACTGGTTTAACATTGGAAAATCAAATTCATCGCGTGAAACATAGGGGAATTTTAATGCGTCAATATGAAATGGAAAAACGGGAAAATTTGTTGGGATGAAACAAAAATTATAAAAAATTACTGAAAAATAAAAGAATGCTAAAAAAAGTGCTAGGTGCTAGATCACTTTTTTTGGTGCTAAACGAGTTTAAAAAGTGCTAAATCTAGCACTAAAAGTGCTAAATTGGCAACACTGAATATAAGGGAGCTGCATCTAAATCTCAACCGATTTCACTAATCTTGGCACACATTATTTTGGATTAAATTCAAAGCGTTATGCAACGTAAGAACTTGGTACATTATTTAGATTAAATCGGACGAAAATATATATATCATAATCTGAATCGATTTTCACGAAACTCAGCACACATTATTCCAGCATCAATTCAGTATGTTATGCCAAATTTCGTGCAAATCGAAAGATATATGGGACTTTGGTGCACCGTTTACATGAAATCGGTCGAAACTATATATGGGAGCTATATCTAAATCTGGACCGATTTTCACGAAACATACCAGACATCATTCTAGGCTCAATTCAGTATGTTATGCCAAATTTCGTGAAAATCGAATGATATATAGGGACTTTGGTGCACCATTTACATGAAATCAGACGAAACTATATATGGGAGCTATATCTAAATATGGATCGATTTTCACGAAACTTAGCAGACATCACTCTAGGCTCAATTCAGTACGTTATGCCAAATTTCCTACAAATCGAAAGATATATAGGGACTTTGGTGCACAATTTACATGAAATCGGACGAAACTATATATGGGAGCTATATCTAAATCTGGACCGATTTTCATGAAACTTAGCAGACATCACTCTAGGCTCAATTCAGTACGTTATGCCAAATTTCGTACAAATCGAAAGATATATAGGGACTTTGGTGCACAATTTACATGAAATCGGACGAAACTATATATGGAAGCTATATTTAAATCTGGACCGATTTTCACGAAACTTGGCAGACATCACTCTAGGCTCAATTCAGTACGTTGTGCCAAATTTCTTGCAAATCGAAAGATATATAGGGACTTTGGTGCACCATTTACATGAAATCGGACGAAACTATATATGGGAGCTATATCTAAATCTTGACCGATTTTCACGAAATTTGGCAGACATCATTCTACGCCCAATTCAGTACGTTATACCAAATTTCGTGCAAATCGAAAGATATATAGGGACTTTGGTACACCATTTACAGTAAATCGGATGAAACTATATATGGGAGCTATATCTAAATCTGGACCGATTTTCACGAAATTTGGCAGACATCACTCTAGGCCCAATTCAGTACGTTATACCAAATTTCGTCCAAATCGAAATATATATAGGGACTTTGGTACACCATTTACATTAAATCGGTTACATCGGGATATAATGAATATAATGACATATAGTAAACATGTCATAAAAACAAAAACCTATGAAACATGGTCTCGTAGGAATTAAAGGCAACGACATAGCAAAAGTACTCTTCAGAAGTATAACCGGCTGACCAACAATAGATGTAAATAATGCCAAACCTTTTAATACAACGCTTATAGAACGAAGGGCATGGGCAACAGAAGACTACCAAATTCTTTGGAATAACGAGGGGACTGGAGAACACATAAAAAACTGTAAGTAGTAAAGTCGGACGGGGCCGACAATATGATACCCTTCACCACTTTGGGTATATTCAACATATGCATTTTAACAGACGTGTCGTTTTCGAAGGACCATTGACATGAAATTTGATGCACTAAAATATGTCATCTATATCTAAATGTGAACCGACTTAGATCAATCCATAATCCATTTTTTACCCTACAATAAACACTTAATTTGGATACCAATAAACATAAAGTCGGTCGAATAAACAAATTAATTACGTCATTCTACACTCAATTATGTGTTGAGGAGTTTGGGGTACCATTTACTGAAAATTGGATGCAAATATTAATGGAAGCTACATCTAAACCGATTTCGACGAAATTTATCACCGGTTAGTTTATATTAATTTCAGAACGTTTTGTGCATATCGGCCATATGTTGGGTCCTTGGTGCACAATTTACTTAAAATCGGAGGAAAATATATATAGGAGCTATATCTAATTCAGAACCGATTCCTATAACACTTGACACACGTTTGATTACACGAAGTTCAGTACGTTGTACAAACTTTTGAGCCAACCGACCTACATTGGGTCTTTGGTGCACCATTTACACTAAATCGGACGAAAATGTATATGGGAGCTACATTAAAATCTGAACCGATTACAATAAAACTTTCCTCACGTTAGGTTATCATCACATCAGTACGTTGTGCAAAATTTTGTGTCAATCGGTTTAACTTTGGATCGGACGAAGCTATCTATATCTTAATCTAATCCGATTTCGACAAAACTTTGCATACATTAATTTGGACCTATTTCTATACGCTGTGCAAAATTGTGTGGCAATCGACTTAACATTGAGTATTTCCTTAACCATTTACATAAAATCGGACAAAGCTATAAGTGGGAGCTATATCTAAATCTGAACCGATTACAACGAAACTTGTCACAGGTTAGTTTATACTAATTTCAGTACTTGCCATATTTTGGGTCCTTAATTCATCACTTACTTATCTAAATCTGAATCGATTTTCACGAAACTTAACACACATCAGACTTAATTCAGTACGCCATGCCAAATTTCGTCGAAATCGAAAGATATACAGGGACTTTTGTACACCATTTACATTTAATCGGACGAAAATATATATGGGAGCTATATCTAAATCTGAGCCGATTTTCACAAAACTTAACACACACCATTCTAGACTTAGTTCAGTACGCTATGTCAAATTTCGTGCAAATCGAAAGGGTACCTCCCTGAGCCAAATAAATGAGCTGTGCCACAGTTCATACATTTCGGATCATAAATGCGACCAGTACTTTGTTTACAATTTAACATGGACAGACGGACGGAGAAACGACCATGCATAAATCGACTCAGAAAGTGATTCTATGCATATTCTCAAAAGGAACCATGTGTCTATCTCGTTTCCTTTTGCCTTTTACAAACATATGCACAAAGACATAATACCCTGTACCACAATGTGGTGAACGGTATTAAAATTATCGACCATAGACTTGGTTCCAACATTTTTGAGAGGTCAAGGTGCTATTTTTATTGTAAACTGCGGATAGAATCATAAAATAACTTTATATGAAACGGAATGTAAAAGCATAGAGAACCAAGAACACGGATAACGTCACTTTTCGCGACCAGTGCCAAAATATGTTAAATACAAAAAAACACACTCTTACATAAAATAAGGACATAAAAATCTTAAATAATCTAAGTAAATCCTTAATAGATCTCTAAAGCAAGTGTAATAAAAAATCCCCCCTTTGAGCAAAATGCAACCACCCTAGAATGTATGCACCCAAACATGGTATTTTTAGTTCGCCTATTGCACAACCATCATTGGGTGCACATGGGTGTATATGTGGGGGTGGAAGCTTTTATATGTAGTTTCCGCTTCCTTTTATGCACAAGGCTGCTTCTGGTGTATTTTCATTTTTTTTTTTTTTTTTGCTCAAAATCTAAAATGTTTACTTAATACATGATGTGTTCGTGTTGTTCAGGCTTTTTATAAAACTAGACTGATTATGAATGGACATTTGTTGTTGCTGCTGCTCTTGTTATTAGTATTATTACAAGCACAACCAACTAACAGCAGTAGCAAAAGAAATAACAACAACACCATCAAATGGACAACAACGAAAACAGATTTAATGGGAATTATATTTGTATGCCTGTCGTCGTTTTCAAACAAATAGAGTTTTATGTACCAGCAACGGAGAGAACATGTTTTTGAGCAAACAATTGCAACAAATATTATTGTTTTTACTGTGCATGGTTGTTGTTGCTGTTTTGGTTTCGATTTTTCATTCTAATCATAAACATGTGACTACATACATGTATGTATGTATATTGCAGAGGACACCGGGAGAAAAGTTGGAGATATAATCGAAAATAGAAAGTAGATAAATTCAAATACAAGTAGATAAATTCGAAGTAAATCTTCAATGGATTTGAGATCAGACAAGTATTCTTTTGATGGAAGTGCAATTGGCGGATTGAACATTCAGTCCCCGATTTCTCAATAAAGAATGTCTGTCGCGGTATTCCCTTTGACAGCATGATCTCAGTGCTTTTAGTAGTGCTTACCTGTCCTTCTTGCTTTCTTCACCAGTCACTGTAACATTGCATCAGTGGTGAAATTTACCAGACGGACGGGATGTTAACTGATGCCAGATAAATGTAATTATTCCCCTACTTCAGTTCAGTTGTCAATATCGCAAACAACTGAACTGGGGAGGACATAAAGCATAAGTTTTGGTGAAATATTATACAGGTTCTCGGTAAGGAACGCATATTTTCATAAAAAGTTAGTAAATTTATATGGATTAATCCAGAGACTTTGTAAGTAGCAAACCCAGGTTCCTGGAATGCTATTTACCTGCAATTCAAAACTTTTTTGTTTTTCTTGGTGAAAGTTTTTTCCAGAAAATATTAAAATAAACTTTTTGGACTGACAATTGAATATATGGTTTGTGCCGTGAGAGCTGTGCTGGCAGGAGGTACACCTATTTAGGAGGTGTCAGCCAAAGCTTTCAGGAATTTATTCCTATTTTTCACCATCTGATTGATGTAATTGGAATGCGAGGAGAAATGAAGGTGGTTATCGAAGACCTCCTGAAGGATTTTCGGATAATGCATGGTGGGGATACGCCTACTTCCGATGGAAATCTCAAGTTCTATATTTACTTCTCCCGTCCAGGAAGTGAAATGTGAAACAGTAGACTTTGCAGTGGAGAATTTTAGGCTTCACTCCCGGAAGAAGTTGTTGATGGTGGCTAAATAGTTGGATATTTTTGAACTTATGTCGTCAATTTTAACGCATGACGTAATCTGCAATCTTACAGTCAAACATCTGGCCGAGGAATTGGGATTTTCGCAAGATATATATTGAACAAAATGGGAGATAGGACATCGCCTTGTGGTACTCCTATTATTTGGATTTGTTGCCACCAAACTCATTTAAGGCTTGCCGACCATTAAGGTAGTTGGAAGGATGGAATTTATGATGTCGAATATTAGCTCGGAATGATCGACCGTATCGCACGCCTTGGGCAGATCTAAGGCTGCCACAATGATCCGTTCAAGTGCTCGTCGCTGATTGATACCATTCGCAATCTTCGAAGTTATTTCTCGCAATGCCTCTTCCCCGAAATCATGTTGGTGGGTAGCAAGAACTGTATGCTGTTTCAGGTATGGAAGTAATAGAGACTCTAAAATCTTAGCTACTGATGAAAGAAGAGAAACCGAGCTCCTCTAACATGAATATGGAAATGTCGTCTGGACCAAGAGCTTTGGATGGCTTGGATTTGGAGCTAATTGTCTCTACCTCGCTGGATGTGAATGATAGGGGCTGCAAGTCTCTCCGGATGCTCAATGAATTGGAGGCATTAGAATGTTGGATGCTATTGAATTTATACTGCAGTGATTAACGTGTTCTAATCATTTAGAACGCCTATGTTCAAGGACTAAATCATCTATTTCAGCGCTTAGCTGTGGGATTCTGTCGATAGCGGAGTTTTCGGCACGATGTTGATCAATTGGAGGCCCTAGATAACTCATTCGAGAAATTTGCCGCTTTTAGAATAATTTCATGGAATATTTGCTGACACTTTCTGTAAATACGGTTAGCGGTGTGTTACTTAAGGAGTCCTAAATGAATCTTGCGAATCCGTGCTTTATTATAATTCTTGAATATATGCTGATCGAGCTCCAAGAAATCGCTGAGTTTCTCTACAGTGACCAGGATGGGAATATGGTCTGAATGACTATATTAATGTTCGGAAACCTCAAACACCTAGCAGTTACTTTGGTAGAGGGTTCCTAGACGATAGAAGTGAAATCGGATTCGTCTATCTGGTTCGCAATAAGAATACTGCGAGGATCGTTTAGAAATTGAGGAAGCCATATATCGTGGAATCGCCAAGAAAAGTTGTATTATATCTATGCCTATTTGTGAGTCTCCTGGCTTAGTTCGGCGGACGTACTATTATCATCGATCACGGCATAGCAAAACTTGTGACTTTAGTGCCTCCTGGCTACCTTTGCATTAGAAGGAGAAATCATTCCAGTTGTGGATGCACTATTAATCTTTCGTGCAGTCCAGTTGTTCTTTTTAGGATTCCCGGTCTTTGCGGAAGCTTCAGATGAAGCGGGATACTATAGCCCGCTTTTCCCTCTCAATCTATGTATTCTCATGCCAATCGAAGCTGGGTTTGAAAATCCACACCAAATCGTCAAAATTAAAACCGGGTTTAATCAAAAGCCGGTTTTAATTTTTAGTTAATAATTAAAAACCCAGCAAGGGGTTTTCATATACCATCATTTGCTTTCAGGTTGTGTCCGTCCCGATTGGTTCAAGATTTTTAAATTGAAAAATGTGTCACAGTGTAATTTTTCTTTTCATTTTCTTTGAGTGTAGTTGAATGCACTATGGCACACTTTATCACATCCTTGTCGGGAATGTTTTGTTGGTGTGCCGTACTGCATGGCTTGCACTGACTATGTTATTAATGTGGCAGACAGACAGATTTTACAGTGGTTATATGCGGTGAGTGTTAGTCACATCTCACTTTAACAGCAAGCGCAAGTACCACACTACCCTCACCTATTCGATGACGACCATTCGGTGGTGGGCATTCCTGTGGTCAGTTAGTTCCGGGGCGTTGATTTTGATTCGATACGAAACAAGACTGCAAATTCCACTTGCTAGCTATGTATGTACATACATACATTCATGTATGGATGCATTGTTGTTACTATGGGGGAGGCAGTAGTATTTGTTGTGTGTGTGCGTTAGCTGTTATTCTTGTTAGTTACACATGTTCCAGTAAATTGTGCTGCTAATGTGACCACATTAGCTAAGAGAAGCAAACAACTCACACAAATAAATAAATAATAAATAACCGAACAAGTTCAATGTCCCTGCAACATTTAGATGTTGCACTGGCCTGGTTGGCGGTGTCTGCTGCGGTGCAAAATAACAAAAAAGTGGGAAATTAAAGCAATAAACTAGACGACAAAGGGAAAACAAGTGTTATTGCAAGCTTACATTACTATTCAACCGACTGTCAATGTGTTTGTTTAGTGAGCAAGCAGCTATTCGGAACGCGTAGCATGACTTTCAAATATTAACAAATTGCTATGGCTATTACATCAGTATGTAGGTGTGTGTGTGTGTAAGCCTGAAATTGTCACTGCTCCTTGTGAAGTCGGTAATTTTTTCGACAAACAATCAGGTGTTTATTTTTCTATCAATGTCATTGTTAAATGAGGGTGGAACTTCTGTAAAAGAGGGTTGTGGTCAAGCAGTTAAGGTGCATTTAAGTATGAAAAACCAGATGTTTTTGCAAGTTATCAGAAAATAGGTATGGCTAGACGATTATGACTTAGCTATTTCTACTTATTTATGTTCGGGGTGTAATACTAATTTGCTCTGTGGGGGGAAGTTTTCATTAAAATAATGCAGTACGTTTTGATTTGGGGTTTCCATTTAATCATTGTGAGTAGAGTAAGCTGCAGGAATGAGAAAACACGGAAAATACAAATTATACATATTTAATATAATGTTAATAAGTCTTACGAACATTTGTCGCTCTTTTCTTAAAAAACATGAACCGTTTTTATAACTTGGTATACCCTCCGCCATGAGGCGGACATTAAAAATACGAAATACCAAACTACAAAAACTCGTGCTAAGTTAAGACCTTGGACATATTGAAGAACAACTATACCAAAATCGATATTTAGTAGAAAGATGGCCACCCAAAATATACAATTACAGCCAATATGGTTGAAAATACCGAAATGTAGGGGTACCGTTATATGGGAGCTACTCTAAAAAAAATTTATATTTATTTCCTGATCGTGTTTTAAAATCGGTATAACCAATTTTGTTCGCTCCAGATTATGCACGGCAAACATGAATGTCTCACAGAAAAAGGGGAGAAGATCACAGTTGGGCATGTATAATCACTGCGTGCCTGCTTCAGCGGACTAGGGACAGCACGTCATATAACTTACTATCCTTTCTGATGTGCCCTATCGACTCTACCGTACCAAACAAGGAAGTCATTACTGCTCCTTAACATCGTTCGGGTGCTTGGTCCGACGGGCTGGACATCCGTGAGGGTGTTTAGTCACTGTCCAGTGTGTTTGATCCGACGGGCCGCATACCCGAGTGGTTGCGGTCACTGTCCTGTGTGGATGGGTTGTGTGGACTGTTGTGAGGTTTTGTTGTTTGGTGTGTGTGTGTTGTGCGGAATGCCCGTGAGGGTATTCTGGTGTTCCGGTGTTGTTTTTTGGTGTCTTTGGGTTTACTAGTCCCGGATCGTGGACCGAACTTTGTAGGCTTGTGGAAGGATCATTGGGTGAGGATGGAGACGGTGTGGGAATTAGCATCGAGAGGTGTTGGTTTTTGCATCTGTTTTCATCCTCTCTTTATGGTCATTCCATTGTGGAGAGCCTGCAGTTACTAGTTCAAATGGTAGTAGCTTCGGCTACGAAAACGTGCAGAGTTAGTCTGTGGCGGACCATTCCCGGACTAGCAGGCTTGTGGAATAATTGTTGGGAGGGGTGAGATGCATGGTGGCTACCAATATCGTGTGATGTTGGTGGCCACTTTTGCATTGTATCCCCTTTCAGCAATTGCTTCATTGTAGAGAGCCTGCATGTTTAGTCCTAATGGTAGTAGCTTTGGCTATGAAGCTGGGCAGAGGCTATAGTCTGTGAGTGACCAGTCTCGAACTGTTTGGGGTTCTACTGGTAATAGCTTTGGCTATGAACCTGACCGAAGGTTTCGGTAGCACGGGTGTCAGGGCCCCTAGGTCTGCGGATCTAGCCTGGCAGTTGGTGTTGGCCCTTCGGGGAGCATCGTGCTGGATGTGGTTTATACCCAAATCGCGGGTAGAGCTGTGGCTCGGTGTGGAGTTGCATTACAACCGGGTGCCTGACCCATAGAAAGGCAGGAGTTTTAGATGGGCTCCGCTCCTCATCGAAGGAGGTGATCGCGTCCAAATACGTGTGATCGATTGGTACCTGCATTTCGGAGTGGGGGCGTTGGTTGACGCTTTGTATTAACTGGTGTTTACAGCACCGTGGGGTAAGACCGCAAGGTAGGTACCCACGTACTCTAAGCATCTCTGCTCCTTAACATCAGACATACTATCTAGTTCCTGATTTTAAAATTGACTTGGTAGCAGTAGTGTATGTGTTTCCCTTGTATGTTAAAAGAATTTTATGTAAATTAATAGTACATATACTTAATGGGTTATTCGATGATTATTGCGAGTTGTAGCAAACGGAGTGACAAATTTAATATACACTGATATATATGACCATGTTTATACCCTACACAACTATGTTGTCAGCCTACCCAACACAACTATGTTGTCAGACCACAGTTATGGACCAATCTTCACGAAATTTTGAATGTAGGATGGGTTCTGGCCAATGAAGATCCCTATTGTTTTTGGTAAAGATGGGTGAATATTTAGGGGATGAAATGGACCAAATACTTAATTTTTGTCCGTTTTTCTGGTCGCTCCTGAGGCCGAAATTGCGGCCCGAACATCGTGAAATTTTACATGGAGAAGGGGATCGGGCCAAAGAATAAGCATGCCTAGTTTGATAAGGATTGGTCAATATTTAGCGGGGCAAATGGACCCTGACTTTTGTGTGAAAATGTACAAAATTTGTATTCTATGGCGTATATATTTAGCCCTGAAGAACCTAGACCCGAGAAGTTGATAGTATGTTCAAGAGGAGTAGTTGACCTTTAAATTGATACCAATTATATGGTCGTATGTACTCAGATGTGGGAGTAACATTTAAATATTTAGGGTGCTTACGTACTGAGATATTATTTAGTAACCCCATTACTAGAGGGCGGAAATATAGCACTGTTCGCTTTGCCAAAATGCCAAAATGTGCAATATATAACATGGCATAGCCCCATATAAAATTTGTCATATAGGTTCATGTTTATACCCTTCACCACACTGTGGTACAGGGTATTATGTCTTTGTGCATATGTTTGTAAAAAGCAAAAAATAATCGAGATAGACCCATGGTTCCTTTTGAGAATATGCATAGAATCACTTTCTTGTGATTTTTTTCTGTCCGTCCGTCCATGTATTTTTGTGATCAAAGTATAATTCGCATTTATGATCCGATTTGGATGAAATTTGGCACAGGTCACCTAATTGGCCCAAGGACGAACCCTATTGAAATTGGAGAAAATCGGTCCACGTTTAGGCATAGCTCCCATATAGGTGTACCCCCAAATTTTCGGTATTTTGAGGTTCTTGAGCGCGTTTTTTAACTGAATTCGCTGAAATTTGGTACTTTGAGTTCTTATTGGGTAGCAAATCTCCCTACCAAAAATTATAAATAAAGGTCCGTTTTTTCAGATAGCCTCCATATAACAGTACCCCCAATTTTCGGTATTTTGAGGGTTTTGATCGCATATTTTGACCGAATTCGCTGAAATTTGGTACTTTGAGTTCTTATTGGGCAGCAAATCTCCCTACCAAAAATTATAGATAAAGGTCAATTTTTTCGGAGAGCCCCCATATAAGGGTACCCCCAATTTTCGGTATTTTCGGATTCTTGGGCTCGTTGTATACCTGAATTATCTGAAATTGTGTACATTGGGTTCTTATTACTCCACTAAAAATTATAAATATAGGTCCAGTTTTTCTGGTAGTCCCCATATAACGGTACCCCCAAATTTTTGGTATTTTGGGGGTTTTGATCGTATTTTTCGACCGAATTGACTGTAATTTAGTACGTCGAGTTCTTATTAGGTAGCAAGTCTCTCCACTATAAATTATAAATATTGGTCAATTTTTACTGGTAGCCCGCATATAAGGGTACACCCCAATTTTCAGTATTTTGAGGTTCTTGAACCAAATTCTTTTTACACCCTTCACCACACTGTGGTACAGGGTATTATGTCTTTGTGCATATGTTTGTAACAAGCAAAAGGAAATGAGATAGACACATGGTTCCTTTTGAGAATATGCATAGAATCACTTTTTGAGTCGATTTAAGTACGAAATTTGGCACAGCGTAACAAATTAGGTCTAGAATGATGAGAATGATGAGGAGATAGACACATGGTTCCTTTTGAGAATATGCATAGAATCACTTTTTGAGTCGATTAAGCACGAAATTTGGCACAGCGTAACAAATTAGGTCTAGAATGATGAGTTTAATTTTCCTGGAAATCGGTTCGGATTTAGATATAGCTCCCATATATATTTTCGCCCGATTTAATGTAAATGGTGCACCAAAGTCCCTTAATATCTTTCGGTTTTCACTAAATTTGCCACTGCGTAATTAATTAGGTCTAGATGTGTGTTAAGTTTCCTGAAATCGGTTCAGATTTAGATATAGCTTCTATATCTGACCAAATGATCAATTTAGTATCGGTTGCAGAATGACGTGTGTTTATGGTTCCAATTTCATTTTACTGGTCCTTTAAAAATGCGACTTCTGTTAGGATTCATCTGGTGAATATACTCAAAGTGGTGAAGGTTATCATATAGTCGGCCCCGTCCGACTTTACTACTTTTCTTACTGGTTTTATATTGAAGATCTTAGCAGGAATTTCCAACCGAAGTTTCTGCAATTTATACGTGTATTCACGTGGAATGAGTGCTTAAATAACAGGCGATGGACGGCAAATTTTTCGAACAAATTTCTTCAGAGATGAAGAACAATCCTTAAATAATTCAAGAAAGGCTATTTAAAAATCCACTGGTGCGCTTTTTGGTCCGGAGGGGTGATTAGAACTTACTTTTTTGCAAATGTCGACTGTCACCGTCAATTCTCACAGCTATAATCGTATGATGTGTATAAAATATTGAAAATTCTGACACTTTGTGGGGAAGACACCAGTAGTAGTGGAGCACTGGGTCCCATCTTCAAACTTGATCTAGGATTGGTAAAAATAGGTTCAAATCGGACATTCCATTCGCCTGATGTTGGATATAAAAATCATGAAAACTTTTACCATTTGTGGGGGAGGTACCAGAAGGCGTGGACTAATGGGCCTAATCTTGAAACTTGATCTAGGCTTGGTAAATATTATAAAAGGCTGAGGGTATAAATATAATGGTGTCATATATTGGTATGAAATCGAGCAAAACTATGTAAGAGAGCTATATGTAAATCTCGACCGATTTGAACAAACAATATCCGACACATCAATCTGTACTTAGTTCACTATAATTTGCAAAATGTTGTCGCAATTGGAAAAACCTTGGAAATTCGGTGCACCATTTACATAAAATCGGAAGAAAATATATATGGGAGCTATATATATTTAGTACACTAAGCAAAAATTTGTCTCAATCTGAACCAATTTCCACAAATCATTAAAGACACAATACGGAAAAGTATTTTAAATTTCGTCTAAATTGGAGAAGCAAAACTAGACAATCACCAAAAATATGTACTGACAATTTTTGGTAGGAAAATTTGATACTTCATGGGCGCTGCCTGGGCCAATATTGAAAAACTCCCTAAAATACCGAAAAGTGGTGTTATATATTGATTGGAGAAACCATTATGTGGGTGTTACCCGGAAACTTGTGCCAATACTGAATAGTTTTGCTATGAACATTTTCTACTCAATGACAATTTGTTATTCTGATCAAGAGCATATATTCTTTATGAGGTTATGTAAGCGGAATGACGAAATGAGGACATCGGTCCCGTTTATGTATAGCAACCCAACTTCCAACCCACTTCTTTCAAATCAATTACTTGTACATTAGTATTTTGGAATACCATTACGTATTTAATCTTCATACTATTACAATGTGACACATTTTTCAATTTGTAAGTCTTGAACCAATCGGTACCGCCAAAATCTGAAAACGTATTATGGTAGTAGAAACCCCTAGCTGGATTTTAAATTATTAGCAAAGATTCTTGTTTAAACCCACGTAAATTTTACGTGGTCCAATGTTCAATTAATACGTACTGCTTATCAACTGAAATATTCGAAATATTGATTTTGACTCTTCAGCAATGTTTTGTCCCTTAATAAGATCAATAAATTTTGCTTTGAGATAAAATCAAGAAAACAACAAAATCATACTCAAAATATCACATTTGTCAAACAAAACTGAAATTTTCGAAGTTCAGTAGTGTTGGCGGGTTATTTGTGATACCAATTGCATTTTGTTTTTGCAAAATAGTAAGGCTGAATCACAGTTTGTTGTTATACCCTTCACCACACTGTGGTACAGGGTATTATTTTTATATGCAAAAAGCAACTATTTATTAGTGGGGAATGTATGACATTGTCCGCCGAGGGGTAAGGCAGGAAAGACAACAATTTCGGATCTCGGCACAGGTCCTCATCAGTTCTCTTAGTTATTTGTTGGGATATTCTCCCCAGAAACTATTTATTACTTCTTTACAAAAAAAACCTTTTTTATTCGAATAAGCGACTTAATGGAAAAAATTGATATCCTTCATAACAACCACTGGATAGAGATACATCCCGAACATAAGCAACATGTTCACATTATTGTCTCATATTCCCGACGTATTGTGCGAAAAATTGCATACTTAACAGTAATAGATAATGCTGGTTCTACTAAATATCCTAATATAAATTTTAAGATTCAAAGCGTAAACAGAGCACTATTTTTGTCTTACTTATAGAGGACCCTCTGGGACTCTGGGAGAAACGGCCAATATGACATTAAGGTCTATGATCGTTATTGCGTGGTGTTGCTAGCTCTTAGACAACACAAACTTATAATACCCTCTCAACAAACATATAATACCTGAATAACTTTTCAAATTGCTGTATTGATGCAATCTAACTCAACTTATATCCCATGTGTCAACATCTAACCTTGTCGTGTCGTGTCGTGACAATCACTAAAACTGATGTAATATATGAAAAATTTTTATTTCTATAACCTTAATAGCTAAATGCTAAAAACATAATTTCGAATTGCTGTGCTACAACATAATTTAGATAATATCTATGTTCGGCAATTCCTATGTCAAACACTTTTCAGTTTTTTTTTTCTTCATAGTAACACCCTCTCATGAACACATAGTGCTAAAATTATTGCTTTCAAATTGACGTTTAAATTGAAACTTAATTGATTTCAACACTTAAACCTATTGGAGAATTTGCCGACTTTGTCCACTGATTATTTTGGTGTAGTATTTTTTGTTTTTTTTTCCTTTATATAGAGACATCATATTTTGACATTTATGTGACGACTAATGGTATGTCCATTTTCCATTAACATATTCGACTAGTAAATTTAAATATTGCCAAGATAAACCGGTGAAAAAAGACGAAAAAACAAAACGATATTCACAAAGGCGATAACCACAATTTACAACAACAATTATTAACACTTAAGAAATTACGGTCATAGCAAGTCAGCCAGCGAATCAGCTAACCAACCAGCCAGCCAGCCAGAGTCACAAAGCCTAAGATGTTAATTTATCCGTCAACAATAATCATAAATTTATTGAAAATGACTCACTCAAAAGCATTTCGTTTGCTTGATTTGCACGGCAAGCATGCCAGTAAGGCAGTCAGCTAGAGAGTGCTGTTGTTGTAGCTAGATTTTGTCATGCTTCGTTGTTGGTCTTGTGGAACGGGCACCACCACCACCACCAACCAACCAAATCTGAGTTAATATTATGGAAAATTATTGTACGATTTGGAATTTCTGACGAAACCATAACATTATTTCGTTTTTGTTCGGCAACACTTCATAAATTCCTGGCGGTGGGAAGTGAATGGATGCTTTGATTTCCAAGCTCATAGGTCGTTGTTCGATTTGGTTAGCACGTTCGTTTCGCTATGGCTGATTTAGTTGAATTGAATTGAAAACTAAAGGCATCGCATCGCGTCTGGATTGGCATCATCATTCTTACCGGTAGAGTCGTCATCACTAGCTGAATTCATGAATTTGTTCATTCGTTCGTTCATTTCTTTCTTTTCTAAATTGAGCTCGAATCGAAATATTTATGGCATGAATGCAGACCGACGCACCAGAACAAAACACTTAACAGTTAGCCAGTCTGTCAGCCAGTCATCCAAATATCCAGCCACTACTCAGCCCATCCAACCACCAATGATGATGATGCTACATTATTCTATTCAGGTGAATTCGGATTCCGGCGATGACTTCTTTCGTTCATTCTTTCTCGTGCATCAATTTAAAGTGTGAATTGTTTGAAGTGTTTTTTTTGTTGCTGTTGTTACCTTTGTTTCTGTTTTGGTCAAATTGCTATTCGTTGCATTGCGTAGTAACTGGGAAAAACAAAGATATAGCTATTTGGAAATTGTGAACAGTATTTTTGAACAGAACATTTTCCGCCTTCTAATAACCCGGAATGTCGCAATACAAATACGTTTAGAAAACCGTACAAGTAAAAACTGCTGCCAGGAGAAATCTAAATATAATACTACAAACACTTAGGGTGGAAAACTGGGGTAGCACTATGGTCATATCGAAAATAATGGGTTACGGTTGACATTTTCAAAAATTGGGGATTCCGTTATATATACCAATATATGAAACGATATTTATAACTTTTACTCAATGGGAACCCAAAATATCGATTTAAAGGCAATTGTGTTGAAAAACGTGCCCGAAATGTCCAGTTTGGTTTATGATTTAACAACGAATAGTCTTACAAACAAACAACTCCAGCAATTAATTGAATTTTATTATCAAAATGCATGCTCTGTTAAGAAGTTCAACGCGAACATCTTTCATTATAAGTTTAATCGATGGTTATTCAGGCTAGTGTGACTAAATTTTGCACCGAATTTACATTGTTGTACGTTGAACAATCTAGCCTGCGAACTAAACAAAATATCGCAGCTGTTTCGTCCTGTGTTAATTATGACCATAAATTATAGTTTCATTGCCATTCTCAACAATTGGTTTCAAAAAATTGAATGTTTTATTATACCCTACACAACTATATAGTAAGGGTATTATAGCTTTGTGTGGTCCCAAGAGGTTGTAACGTTGCGAAATATTGGTCCGATCGTCATATCTCGACTAGCTGAGTTGATCTAGACATGTGTGTTCATCCGTCTGTCTACTATAATTTGTAAACACGATACAGGCCACAGTTATGAAACAATCGTCACGAAATTTTGAATGTAGGATCGGTTCGGACCAATGAAGACCCTTCTTGTTTTTGATAAGGATCGGTTAATATTTAGCGGATAGTATGGACAAACAACTTTAACTAACTGTGTTTTTGGTCGCTCGGTCTATATTTAATGGGTCAAATGGACTCTATACAAGAGTAGTGGTTGGCCTTTAAATTGATACCATTAATATTGTTTTATGTAGTTTACGTTTATAGATCCCCAGAAACATAAACCATAGTGATAGTTGTGTAGGGTATCATATGCCAAGTCTGATACTACTCTGCCCATTGTTTTAGAATGTATAATATTTTTGCATATTTCTAGCTATTTCTTAATATGCCTAATAAAAAATTATAAACCTTTTTGAGTAGAACACTTTAAAATTTGATATAGATTTCAGTAAATCATATGTAATTTCCATATTGGCTAATAGAAATATATCTTTTGTCAAAAACTTAATGATTTTCCCATAGTTTCCAAGTTCTACAATGGGCTAAATCCGCACTATTTTAGGCATAGCTGTAGTAAAATGTCACGGCCCATTTTGGGTACTTTGTCGATTTTGAGCAAGTTTTTCAACGGCATTAGCTTTAATTTGGTATTTTGGGCTCTTATTAGGAACCAAATATCCCTAACAAAAATAGTCAATATCGGTCTCCGTTTAGGCATAGTCTCCATAAAACGATACCCTCAATTTTCGGTATTACAACGAATTACATGTAATTTGGTACTTTGGGTTATTATTGGGTACAAAATATCTCCATTAAAAATGATAAATACTGACCAAATTTTTCGGGTAGCCCCAAATTTACGATATCTTGGGGAGTTTTTCCACGTTTTTCAACCTTATAGTTGGATATTGGTATGTTGGGTACTAAATCTTCCTGGCAAAAATGATCAAAATTCGTCCAATTTTTTTTGGTGAAAATCGGGTCAGATTAAGATACAGCTCCCATATATATATTTTCCGATTATATGTAAATGGAGCACCAAAGTCCCTCTGTATCTTACGATTTGCAGGAAATTTGGCATAATGTTCTGAATTGAGTCAAGAATGACATGAGCTAAGTTTCGTGAAAATCGGTTCAGATTTAGATATAGGTCCCATAACTATTTTCGTTCGATTTAATGTAAATGGTGCAACAAAGCCCCTACTGAATTAGGTCCAGAATTATGTGTGCTAGAGAATTATTTGTGCACTAAAGACCCAAAGATTGGCCGATTAACACACAATTTTGCACAATGTACTGAAGTTAGTATAACCTTACGTGTATCAAGTTTTCTTGAAATCGGTTCAAATTAACATATAGCTCCCACATATATTTTCGTCCGACTTTAAGTAAGTGGTGCACTAAAGAGTCAAAGCTAGACCTATGACACAACATTTTGCAAAGCGTACTAAAGTTAATATAAATTAATCTCTGGCAAGTTTCGTTGAAATCGGTTCAAATTTAGATATATCGTCCGAGTATATGTAAATGAAATTCCATTCTAAGACAATGGAATTCTAAGATGATGTAGTCATCTGCTGTTATCATTCTACCTTCGGTAGATGTCAAGATAAAAAACTAGAACGTCAGGTTCGAGAATGTACTTAATAGCTCGTCTTTAGGCCTACCAATCGGTATTTTTAATATTTAGCGTGAAGGAAGGTATTGTGGGGGGCTATGCCTTAATTAGGCATCGCCTCTCATATAATGGTAACTCCAAATATTTTGTAATTCCTACACAATATAATCAATATTGTTTCCCCTCTAGGTATAGGCCAACATATACATTTTCAGTATTTTGAGGCTTTTATGCACATGTTCCACCCTACTATGCGTTATCAATATCTGACCACGGTTTGTGGTTTTAAGATTTTAGGAAAATCTTCATAAACAATTCATATGCTTACAACAGTCGCTTGGTACAATTGTACCATCGAAAGTTTTAACCCCACTTCCTAAGGTCATTCGCTATAGATTAGTTTCACGTGGGATTGGAACTGTCAGTGAACGTATGGTGGGGGTATCTATCGACCGGGCCGAAATTAATGTTTTCTTAATTTTTTTCTTTTCAGGGGAAAATCTGACACTGATCAAGATTGTGATTTTGCCTCAGCTACATATCGTGCTTTAAGAAGATATCATGGTTCACACAATCGTCGAACTAAGCATTTGCAAAATTGTGAATTAATTTGCAAAATTATGAGTCTGGAGCAAATACAAATGCTGTAAGGCATGTGCAATATCATTGTAGTAATTGAAATTGTTGCCGAAGACCAGAATGTGACATCGTTCTCACAAATAAGGACTAATTTTCGGCACATTTTGGGGTATTTAGCATTTAGATCTACTCCTACATTACATTCAGAATTTTTTTGAAATATGCAATTTCTGGTTATTTTCAAAACTCGTATTTTTGACTGGCTATATTGACAGTTCATTAGTTGCGCCGATCTCCGTCAATGTGTAAAATTTCGTGTTGTACGGGGCAAAATTATTACCTGTACAAAATCAGAAAAGGCAATAAGTTTCTACCCAGACGACATACTACAGTATATCCAGACCTTTTAAGATTTTATCCAATTATCTCGTAAAGCTCAAATTTTATTACAACCCATTTCTTTTTCAAGTTTGGGAATAGAAACACTCACAGATGGCAGGACTAACGGTATATATGGCCAGCCACCTTAATCCGTCCGACATTTTGGCAATTCATTTCTCAACACTGTGCCACATCACATATCCCCTCAATCCTGAAATTCAAATGTCAATTGAATTCTCTGTTTGGTCTGGTCGAATGGCGAAAAGTAACGATGATTGCTTGAGCTAAAAAAGGCCTCAAGACTTTAGACGAGAGAATGACTGACTTGGTTGATGATGAACCAATTGAGAGATGTGTCAAAGAAGAAAGTAACAAAAAATGCAAACTCAAACAAAAAAATTTAGAACAGGGGAAATGGTTTTAGTTCTGGAGCTGTTGTTTTTTTTTCTATGGTCTTGTCGGATTATCACCAGCTCAAAGGTAAAGTGCCAATAACCGGTGTAAATTGAAAAATAAGACAGATTTGGCGAGTAAGAGAAAAAATGCGTCAACGCATTTGAGGACGACAAAAAATCCGATACAACCAAACGACGGCCATCAATCCAACCAGCCAGCCAACCATTCAGCAGCAATAATACAACTGGAAAATATTTTCAATACAAAAATCATTCTGTGTGCCACATATGTCAATTGACAACAGTTAAGCGATGACAGATATTTTGGTATTGACTGGTTGGTTGGCTGGATGGCTGGCTGACTGACTGGCAGCATTGATGACGGTATCACAAAAGCTTTTGAGACTTCATACCGCTTTTGTGTTAATGACGTTGAAGTCCGTTGAAATTTTTTGCGGTTACCAAATGAAAACTGCACAAACACACACACACACACACTCGCACAAAAAGACACAGATTTTAAAATCATCGCCTTTTCAATACACAATCGTAAACAATTACTGTCAATTTTGGGTACACAACTTTTAACGTGTTTTTTTGTTTTTTTGTGGACTTTGCCAATAACGTTAACAGGATGAGTAGGGAGGCTGCCACCAGTACGACAGGCTGGCTGGCTGGCTGGCAATTATACCGATACCCGCCGTTCTTTCTGTTCTATGGGACAGACATGGCGTATTGGCCTTGAGAGTGAGTGGGTTGCTCTCTTTTTTCGTTCGTTCTTTCATTTGGATATTGAGGTGGTAAATTATTCATTCATCCATTCATTTATTGTGGTTTCTGTGGACTTTCCAGGAGACTGGGTAATGAATGAAGAGGGCTTACCTTATAACGCCAATATGTGAAGTATTGTGTTTAAGCTTCTTTTTTGTTTTGGAGCAGCAGCACCAGCCTTTTGCTGTTCCAGTTATTGGCCCAAATCCAAAAGAAAGCAAAAAAACAAATTTTACGAAATCATCATAAAAGCCCTGGCCATCACAGAGCCAAAAGGACGACACATGGCATGGACTGCAAATCAGTTTAATGGTGCTGGCGGTGCTAATTGATGGGTTAAGTGCCTTTGATTTTTGTTTATGAGATCAATGCATATTTGGGTCGTTGTTTGGTGAAATTTTGCGTATCTGTGTGTCGGTTACGTTTTGCTTCATAGGAAATGAAAGTCAGTGTGAAGCTGCCGTGTTTTTTTTTCAAGTGGATAATTTACAATTTGTGTTGTTCATAATTTGGCATTCAGTCATGGGTAGGTGCAGATTGTTATGCCACATCATTGTAAATTATTTGAGTGTTAATTTAATGCAGTTATTTTGAAAATTGTTGTCAAAAGTCACACATATTAAGAGTAGAAATTCATTTCAATAAATTGAAATTTAACCTACTTTGGGTTTATAATTTTTGAACAGAAGAAAACTTTAATGAGTCATGTGTACAGATGTGCGGAATTTTTTATGGCGGTTTAATAAAGATACATACGAATACAAAAAAAGTAATTCTACTTAGACCCTGCACAACTATGTTGTAAAGGAATTATAGCTTTGTGTGACTTCCAAAGTTTGTAACGTCGCGAAACATTGGTCCTAGACCCACCTTTTAGTATACATACCTTGACTAGGTGAGACGTTATAGACATGTAGTTCCATTTGATCCATTATAATATGTAAACACGGTACTGGCCACAGTTGCGGACCAATTTTAACGAAATTTTGAATGTTGTTTCGGTTAGTGTCTAAAGAAAATCCTTAGTTTTTGGTTATAATCCGTTAATAATATGGACCAAAAATTTTATTTTTGTATTTTTTGCGATCTTTCTATAGCCAAAATTATGAAATAAACATTACGAAATATTACTTGGTGAAAGGAAAAATTGTAAAATTTGCACTCTATATATATATATATGCATATATATATATTTATATATATGTCTTCAGAAGGATAAAGTCCACATATAAGACGTTGACATTTAAATTGATACCAATTATATTGATCTATGTACACGGATGATCGAGTTACGCGTAAATATTTAAAATACCTCTGTGTTATGGTACTGTTGTATAACATAAGCGTGCGCAAATGTTACGGTTATGGTCCGGGACGCCGCGTATAATTTTTGGTGATGATAATTATGGAATGAAATAGACCGAGAACATAAGTTTTGTGTGCAAGCCGAATATCAACTCGGAAGGGAATCTGATAATGATCGGTCAATATTCAATTCAACCAAGACTTTTCTGTCTAAAATCACAACATTTGCATTTCATGGCCTAAAGGTCCACCTCGAACAAACAAAACTCGGAAAATACGCCAGGGTATGAAAGAGTAGCTGTAGATCTCTAATCGATTTAATATTGTCAGGATGTGACTTGGCAGTGAATTGATATTGCCAGTTATGAATTCTGTACCTTATACGTATACTGATTATCCAGACTAAATCTGAGAACTTGAGTACTGAGTACTAATATAATTTAATGTAATAAAACCAGTATGGAAAGTGCAAAAATCGGACGGGGCCGACTATATGATACCCTTCACCACTTTGGGTACATACAAGAGATGCTCATATGTACAATATTGAATTGGAATTGGACGAAAAAGAACTGCTGGATTACATAGATATTTGAACTAAATTAAAATAAACCATACACAACACCAATCCGAAATTTATGAAAAATAGGATGCCAATAATCGAGCAAAATATGTATAAGATCTATGTATAAATGGACGTATATGAGCAACCGTGGCATCCACCATTTGGTATATTGCAACACAGTGCGCTATCCAAAATGTATCTCGACACAAAATCCAATACACGTAATTCTAGGTTCGATTTGGTACGTTGTGCAAACTGATGAAATCGGATGAATATATATCTATATATATATATATATATATGAAAGCTATGTTTAAACCTGAAACGTCTTCAATCTAAAACCATATGCAATATTTCTATTTGCATAAAATCGGACAAAAGTAAATATGTGAGCGCTATGCAAAATTTTGTCTCAGTAGACCAAATGCATCATTTATATAAAATCGGAGGGAACTATATATGAGAGCTATATCTAAATCTGAACCGATTCCAACCAAACTTCGCATATATCAATCTGGACCTAAGTCAGTACTTTGTGCAATTTTTTGTCTCAATCGTACCAATATTGGCAGTATGTTGCTACATTTACATAAAATCGGACAAAACTATATATGGGAGCTATATTTAAATCTGAACCGATTTAAACAAAACTGGGCATTTATCAATTTAGACCCAATTCAGTACATTGTGCAAAATTTTGTCTCAATCGGACCAATATTGGGAGTTTGGTGCACCAATTATATAAAATCGGACGAAACCATATATGGGAGCTATATCTAAATCTGAAACGATTTTCCCAATTTCAATAGGGTTCGTCCTTGGGTTAGTTAAAACTTCTGTGCCAAATTTCAACCAATTCGTATCATAAATGCAACCCGTACTTTGTTTACAATTTAACATGGACAGACAGACGGACGGACGGACGGACGGACGGACATGCATAAATCGACTGAGAAAGTGATTCTATGCATATTCTCAAAAGGAACCATATCCATCTCGTTTCCTTTTGCCTGTTACAAATATATGCACAAAGACAGAATACCCTGTACCATAGTGTGGTGAAGGGTGTTATATGGGGACTAGCCCTATAAGTTGTGAATATTTATAATTTTTGGTAGGGAAATTTGTTACCGTATACGACTACAAAGCTCAATATCGAAAATACGGTAGGGTATGTATCCCATCTTCGAACTTGACCTGCCTTCAGACAAAAGACAACTTTATTCAAAATTTCAGCATCCCATCTCAATTTCTTCAGAAGATAGCGTGATTATAACAGACGGACAGACTATAACAAAAGAAACTTCGCACCCACCAGTATGCGACGCGTTTCGCCATTGGTTAAGAGGCTCATCAGGTATATATGGCATTATAAAGATGATAAGTTAATAATTTGTATTTATATGGAAATTTTGTCTCAACTATAGAATCTGTCCTTTTCGAGCAGATGGATATTTGTCCACATACCTACAAAATAAATCTCTGCAAGATGTCCTTATCCAATGAAGGTATACATTTCGCAAAACCATATAACGGTACAACTCGATTATTCATGGTACTAGTAATTTGATTCAACTTGATTGACCATAATTACCCATTTTATCTTTATTGTTATTAACGGCTCTCAGTGAAAAAAGATCTCTTAAAGTTGACTGATGAACGGTATTTCTAGTGTTAAGCCCATATCCCTTTTTAATTCCCACATTTATTGGCCATTCAACATTGTTACATTGCATACCGAACCCCAGTTTTCTGAAAATTGAGTTCAGAAATATTTCTTCACATAACAGTATATTCATATTCAGACCCATATAAGTCAAATCCTTATTAGATATTTCTAAGGTGCAAGTCTCTGCCACATTTCGCGACCTTAATGAGTTCTCTGTGATATTAAATTTCAGGCTTTCTTCGAAAAACTACTTTATTATATGAAACAATTGAGGCCGCTTTCATCATTTAAAAAAGCTGGTTTATGCGGCATTTCTCATCAAACAGGATAAAATTCAAGGGATGATGACCATGCATAAATACTGCGTATCACAATTTCCCATCTCTTGTAATGAAATCAAAAAACACAAAAGGTGAAAACTTCATGAAAAAGGTTAATAATAACCATAATGTCACTCACCATTGTCTGCAATAAAATAATGGTGGAATAAACATTGGAATGAAATTTGTTATTCGTCATGATTTTATAATTTTTATGTTCCATTACAATGCTGTTCTTTTCCCTTTTGTCTACTCTACCGGTTAATAAAAATTCATTGAAATGAAAATTAAACGTTTTCACATCAAAGCTTGGACAGCGAAAGTTTGAAAAGTTAGGGGATGATTTTTTGTTGCTGTTGAGAAAAACATTGAACGGCACATAAAGCTCAACAAAAGAATGACACGAAATCTTATCATCTCTTCAAAAAGACTAAAAGCCAATTAAAGAATTTTACTAAATATCCTTTCGTTGGGATTTTCAAAAGACTGGAGATAAAAACAACAACAACAATGGCTAAAATGTATCAGGAGGCCAATAGTACCAAAATCAACCAGCCGCATTCGGCCAAAGACAATCTTATCTTATTATGCCACACCACCAAACATTTGTTCAATTGTAAAAAAAACCAACACCAGTTAAACTGGATGAGCGGCCAGAGTGATTTCCATGGGGAGGGGTGAGACGAGTTCCCATCACCGGCAAACAACAATAGCAATGCCAACCAACCAAATCATGAAAATAGAGAAATAAAACAAAAGGACACGTTTCTTAACCAAGGCGACTGCTGCAGCAGCATCAACGGCCATACTACCACCACCAGGATATCAATCGCATCAATTCATTCATCCATTCGTTTTGCTTCATCATAACAACATCGCCCAGGAAAACTATGTTCACCGAACACAGATTTATCACAGAGCGACTTTGAGTGTGCCAGGACACAATCTAGCAATCAAATGGGATTCATCAGCATAGTGGCACAGTCGTCATCGTCATCATGGCAAAGTTAAGCGAAGCGTTTATAATACTCTCCAGCCAACACAGAAATAACCAAAGAAATTAGTGTAAAACTTAAATCCGATTTTCAGGAAACAATGCCAGCAGTACACATTCAGTCTGCTAGCCGACTAGCTAACCGACCAGACAAGTCTGGGCTATGTTTTGTGGA